>NC_133658.1:384364907-384664907 GCF_037893015.1 Macrotis lagotis | reverse complement strand
CACTCTTAATTATGCCCCCCCAAAACCAGCAAAATAGAATTAGGATCATATTCCGTTACTCCTCACTGGGGTATCCAGGCAATTCAGGCCTGTTTTGAACAATTTAATTTTTTCAAAATAAATTCAACTTCACAAGAAATTCAGCTAAGAGCATGAGGGGGTGCCAAAATGCAGGGACTGGAACAAGGTCATCTTGTAGGGAGCTGCCAGTTCAATCCCACAATCTAATTACTAGCTTTTAAATGGCAGAAATTTTAATATATGCTATTAGAGCTGAAATTACCATGGTTACTAGTCCCAGATTTGACCTCCAATGAAGTCTAAGCATTTCTTTCAACCCTAAATCTAAATCTATGAATATGCCCCATCTCCATGCCTGGACAACACACTCCTTGAATATTGTCTTTTTCATTCATTTCTCCATATCACAATGATTCAGTGTGCTGTTGAATGACTATAGAAAAAAGAATTAATGAACATAATAAAAACAAAATTAAAAAACTAGTCAATATCTTTCATTCTATTAAATGATAGGATAATCCCTCTTGGCTTTTCAGAAGAAAATTATGATTTTATCATTGTTGTTAAACAAAAGAACTTTATATTTATAAAGTCCATTATGTTGTGTACAAAGAACACTTACAATAACCTTAGAAAAGGAGAGTGAAAAAGTCATCAGTGGCTTACTAGAACCAGATGGATTTGCAAATGAATTCTACCAAATATTAAAGGAATAATTATCCCAATACCATATAAACTATTTTCAGAAGTAGGGAAAGGATTCTTACCAAATCTCTTTTATGACTTAAATATGGTTTTGACCCCTAAATTATGTAGGGACCAAAAAGAGAATGAAAGCTATGGATCATGTTCTTTAAGGACTATTGATGGGAAAAAATTAAATAAAATACTAGCAATAAGATTATACCAACATATGACAAATATCTTGCACTGACCATATGGAATTTTGACCGGAAATGTAAGACAACTCTAATTTTAGGAAAACTATCAGCATATTTGATAGAATTTATAGGAGTCCAGAGAATCAGAATCTTGGATCCAAAATAGATTCCTGGAAGTAGTTGTTACAGATAAAATGAAATCAAAATATGTCAATAGAATTCCCTTGCTGGTTAAGTGTCTGCATATTATAAAATACTATCAAAAATAATGTTCATAGAAATCATAGAATTGGAAGCAATCTCTACTCAACCAGTTCCTCTTAAACAAGTTTTTTTTTTCTTTTTAGGTTTTTGCAAGGCAAACAGGGTTAAGTGGCTTGCCCAAGGCCACACAGCTAGACAATTATTAAGTGTCTGAGGCCAGATTTGAACTCAGGTACTCCTGACTTCAGGGCTGATACCTAGCCACCCCAAGCAAGTTTTTTTTTTAAGAAGCGTATGTGTCCACGCTAAGATGGAACAAACATTTAACTGAGCTGTTTTCATGATAAAGTTGTCAGAAATCATATAAACCCTAATAATATATGCATACATTTTCATTTATTAAGATCTCTTTTAGGGAGAAAACAGTAGTTCAAACAGTCTGTTCAAATTATCTTTGTCATTGACAAGGAGATTACAGAATCATTTCAAGAAATGACATTCTTATTACCCTTATTAAACTTATTTGGGTATATAGGCTTCCACTCCCAAAGCAAGGCATTAAACTGGCCTCCCCCCCCCAAATATACATACATATATATTATATATATATAATATATATGTATGTATATATGTCAGTTTTCATTGTTATTGTTTATGTTGTTTGTGGTATGTTAATAAAACCCACACAATAAGCATAAGGATGGGAAAAATTTGCAACTCTTCAGCAAAAACAGCTTACAGCAGCTATCAAGGCAAATATTTACCATTAGGTTGCTGAATACAAACGAAAGGACAGAAGTTTAATGTCCATGCAATCTGTTTCCAGAGCATTAGCTCTCTCACTGCAAACAATGAACAAGAATTTTCCATGCTTAAAATGTATCCCATGTGCTCTGAATTTATCTTGATCCTCAAATTGCAGTATAATTTGGTGATTCAAAGCATAGGAGGATTACCAATATAGTTCAAGTAAAAGGAAAAAGTGCATCTTGAATAGAGATTGTACATATGCATTATGTATTAAAAGATGTTGTTGTAACATTCCACGGAATTAGCAAAATCTATGTTGAATAGGGAGGGTACTAATTTATTTTGCAGAATTAATATACCAATCTCATAGTCAATAAGGGGATTTAGAATTACTTAGCCAAATATGCTCATTTTACACATAGGAAATTTAGGCCCAAGATTATAGATCTAGAACTTGAGGGAATCTTATAGAGCTTTATAGGATCTATATCCTACCCTTTATAGATGGTTTCTAGAAAAATTCAAGTCCAATGACAATATATTCAACACCCTTTCAATTGAACAACTCTGTCTCTCAAAGACAAAAAACAATTTCTTCAACTTGAAAAGTAAAGTAGTAATGAGCTGAGATTAGAACTCATGTCCAAACTCATTCTCTACGTACCTTTACTGTCATATTCTTCCATAAAGCAGGCAAAGGAGAGAAGTTAAAATATCCTTCAGGAAGAGGGACTAGAAATCTAAAGAGAGTAATTTGTTTTCAATCAAACCTATATAGCATTTGAAAAATCTATCAGACCTAAAAGTAATAAATCATGTTCTTTAAGTTCCTCATGGGTACAAAAAAGCAATATTTAACTTTTTTTTCCTTAGATGTGTGATATGTGTGTATACATACCACCTGTGTGTCTCTCTCTTTTTCGATCCTACAATTTTAAGGGTGAAATATTTATCTTTTTTCATGAGCTTTTTGTTGCCTGCTTAGTTAACTGGAAAATGTTACTCCCACTGTTGGGAAGTCATCATTAAGAGGAGAAGAAAACCAAGAGGTACCAGCAGGAAAAGAAATGATGCAAGCTGATAGGATATTTTTATTCAGGAAATGAGCCATGTTAATTTTTGCTTCATTCAAAAATTCTAAAAAAGGAGAAGGGAATAAAGAAGTCCTCAATGATAAATCTCAACTTCTGGACAATAAGAATGCTTTTTAAGCTTCTGGGGGGGGAGTGTTATTTCATAAAGGTGTAAGAGCAAAAATATATTTTACATGACTAAATAGTTAAAAATAGTTACATCCTTTTCATCTTGGGCCTAGGATATAAACAATAGGACATTTCAATTATTTTATATCAATTTTATATCAATAGCCAAATTTATATATTTTATATCAATAGCCAAATTTATATAAACATATTTGGTATAATGGGCAACTCATTAAATTGAATGGAGGCAGTATTCAGATAACTAAAGCAATAGGTCTCCTTATTGTGGTACAATGGAAAGAATATTGAACTTGTTAACAGAAAATATGTAATCTGTATGTCTGAGGACATCATTTAATGATTTTGAGTCAGCTTTTCCACATATCAAAGAGGATGAAAATAATAATCTTCTTACTCAATTTATGGTAATGTTGAAAGTATTATAAGAAATATAGAAATGGGTTATTATTAAAATTTTAACAAAACAAAGATATGGATATAAATTTGGAATCAAAAAATCTGAATTTGAATCCTTACACTGCTTCTATATTTTTGACCTTGCACTAATCATTTGAATTCATAGGGTTTTGCTTTTCTCACCTGTGAAGTTAAAGGATTAGACAATTTTGCCTACTTGAGTAAAGAAAAATGTAAAAATGTTCTTCTCCTAAGTATTTACAATCTCCAGGCTCTTTCCCTTGGCACTTGTAGGGAATGGAAATGATTTTGTTCCTTTATCTCCTATGATCAAGTTAATTACTTTAAAAATGATGCATCCTATCCAGTTTCTTCTATCCAGTTTTGATACATAATAGGTAGAAAAAAATTTATGAGATAGTTGTAAATAAGAATTATTTCATTACTTATACTTGTATTTGTAGCCCCTAGAAGAGTGTCTAACATGTAATAGCTCCCTAATAAATACCTGATTGATAACCCCTAGAAGGATTATAGTCTGTAATAGAGGAAGGAATGCCCACACTGATGAAATCATGGATCGTGAACTATAAAGGTATTGCAATTTATTGTGTCTCCCTTATGATAACTGTCAAACAACATGGAATAGCATTGTGGTAACATAACTCATGGAACATTTTCCTTTTTTGAGACAATTGCTGATAAAAAGATTGAATCTATCTCCTTGCTGTTTCATCAGTGATATACAAATAAAGACAATGTATTTAATATGCAGGCTATGATGAGTGGATGACACAACTTTATCCTCTTCACAAGGAACCATTTCCAGGAAGAAACAAGATTGCTTTATTTTCCTTGTTTGGTAACAGGAGGTATTCTGTTTGGATATCCTAAAAGACTGAATAGGCAACTAAGCCTGCTTAAATTTCCTAATGCATTCATCAGATGTTCTGATAAATATTGTGATTAATAGTTTTGTTTTATAATTACATGAATAGACTTGTTGTCATGTTCATGTCTGGCATATCTTAATCAAAAATCCCACAGGACTGATTGGCAAGTCACCTTATAATTTTTCCTTGTAAATAGCCAATGGCATGTCTTTAAAGATAATCATTATGATATTCACACTTAATATATGCTAGCATGAAGTTGTTAATAAAAGCTGGTATGACATAGAATAATAATCTCTTTAATAAGATTTAATGGATTTTTTTCAGTTCATTTCTTCTTAGTTTTAAAGTTTATGCTAATGGAGCTACCAAAAATTTCCAGTTGTCTGCTTCTTTTAACTATTGATTTCTATCAATTGACATTTAACAAAGCTTTTCTAAGTTTACACAATGCTTTATTCAATGTTTCTGGAAGCTATTGTAGTTAGTTCAAGAATTAATACCTTTATTTTTAAAGATGAGGATACTAAGACTCAAAAAGTCAGTTATTTGTGAACAGGCACTGCTTTAAATGCCAGAGTCAGGAAGTCAGGAATAGGGTCTAGGTCTTTTGACTCTAAGACAAGTGTTTTCTCACATACACACACACACACACACACACACAGACACATATACACATACACACGTTGATGATGAATGCATACTTTCATCATTATAGGTGTTGACTCCACTAGGTCAGTTCATAACCCACAGAACATTTATTTATAGTTTTATAACTGGATATGAAATCATCAATTATCAATATAACTATATTCAAAATGCATACTCCAAAAGGCTTTCCCTAAAATTGAAAGATTTCACTAAACAGGAAACCTCATTGCTTTAATAAGAAGTTTGGGAGATGTGAGAATTCCTAATCACAAATAATATTTTTCAATCATGTTGTTTTATTATTTGTGAATACTAGATAGAGTGCCAGTCAAACTGTAAACACCAGTCACAAATTCTGAAGGCAATCCAAATAAAAAGTTTCACTATAATAGTGACAGATTTTGAGTAACTACCATTCATTTAAGATAGAAAATAAATAATCCCCCTGAATCAAAATTTTATCTGGTAAGGAAGTTGATTTTTTAGAAAGTCTTTATTAAACATTTACTGTATGAAGGATACTAAATTAAAAACTGTTGATATACAAAGTTTAAATAAATAATGGTCAGAGTTACCCTAAAGATTATTGTTTATCAGAGAGATATAATATATATTATTATAAGATAGTCCCAGAAAGTATAAAATATACTACTATATGAAATCTGAGACATGCAATGGTGGTTAATTACTTTAATTAGAATAATATAATTCATAACCTACCATAAAATTCAAAGGAATTCTAAAATAATAATTCTTCTCTCTCCCTCTCTCTCTATATATATATGTGTGTGTGTGTGTGTGTGTGTGTGTGTGTGTGCATTATTAAATGATGATTTGATTTAAGTATAAAAGAAAAGCAATTATTTTCTATTTAAAAGGTATGTAAAATGGTATTGATAATCACCTTAACTATAGAAAATATCAATTTCTTTTTCATAGATTCTTCTATTTTAGTAATTAAGACCTCTGCAATGTATAAATGCAATCTTAAAATATTGTTAATTGTGCAATTAACTACTAATAATTCTATAATCAGAAAAGCTTCTTGAGAGATGTGATATTTGAACTGGTCTTTAAAAGATGAATATGAAGTTGATAGTTCAAAACTGGGAGGGGAGGCATTCCAAATATCATTTTACTATAATAATATGGATGATGATGAAGAAAAAATAATTTTCATTCTGCACTTTAAATTTCTAAATTGCATTAAATGCATTATATCATTTGATGTTCATGACTGCTCTTTGAGATAGTTTCTATAAGTAATTTAACCCTCATTTTACAGATGAGAAAACTAAGCTTAAATAAGATTCAGTAATTTATCCTTGATCAAGCAACTACAAAATTATTTTTAGAAGTCCCTCATAAAATGATCCCTTCAAACTCTATGATCCAGTGACACTGGCCTCCCTATTGCTTTTTGAATAGGACAATCCATGTCCCAACTCTATGCCTTCTTACCAGCTGTTCCCCTTGCCTGGACTGTTCTTCCTTGTAATCTTTACCTCTTTTCTTCTATCAAGACAGTTAAAATCCCACCTCCTCCAAGAAGCCTTTCTAGACTCTACCTCCCTTACTATGACTAATACTTTCCCTCTGAGATAATCTCCAACTTATGATCCATCCATCCATCTATCTATCTGTATATTTATATACATATATATAAAATCTTCATGACTATTTACATGTAACCTTCCCCATATAGAATATAATCTCCTTAAGAGCAGGAACTGTTGTTATCTTCCCTGCTATTTCCTGTGTTTAGTACTGGCACACAGTAAGCACTTAGAAATGTTTGTTTCCTGACTTTCTGTTCATTATATTTGTAGATGATGAGGAGATGGTATAGTAAAAAGGTCACTGAATCTGAATTCTTATGACCAGAGTTGAATCTTGACTCTACTACATACCACCTAAGAGAACCTGGAAAAGTCATCTAACTTTTTCTTATCTTCAGATGGCATATCAGTAACATGAGATGTATTCCCTTTTCTCCCCCATTCCTCATCTCATTTCCCTTCTCATTCCCTACAAATTCTTCTTCCTTTATTCCAGTCTTAGATGAATATGTGTTACTTCTTTAGGGCCATTTTTTCTGTATGCACTTGATATGATTCTACTAAACTTCCTACAGTAGGTTCTCCCACTATTATTTCCAATTTGCCAATTTTCAGTCCCTCCTTATCTAATATAGTTTCTTTCATGCTGACTAAAATTTTGCATATTTGCTCCATATTAAAACTAAACCTTAGTAGATCCTGCCCATTCCCATGTCATCTCATAATCCTCCTTTCTTTCTCATCTAAACTCTTTGAAAAGAATGCTAACCACCCTTGATCCAGCTACCACTATTCCAAAGAGATCCTTAAATAGAGAAAAGGACCTACTTGGTCAAAAATATATTTATAGCAGCTCTTTTTGTGGTGACATCGAACTGGAAACTGAGGGGATGTCCATCAGTTGGGAAAAACCTGAACAAGTCAAGGTACATAAATGAAATCTAATGTAATGGTAATACTCTTTTTTCTAAAATAAAATGTGAGCAAGCAAATTTCAGAAAAACCTGGAAAGACTTATATGAACTGATACTAGTGAAATGACCACTGTACACAGTAATATTGTATGTTAATCAATTATGATAGACTTATCTCTACTCAGCAATACAGTGATTAAAGACAATTACAAAAGAATGGTTATGGAATAGTTCATCTACATTCAGAGAAAAAACTGTGAAGTCTGCATACTATTTTCAGTTTTTAAAATTAGTGGCTTTTTTCTTGTGGTCTTTTTCTTTTTCTTCTGATTCTTCTTTCACAGCATACTAATATAGAAATATGTTAAAATATTTTACATATATAACCTATATCAGATGACTTACTGTCTTGGGGAGGAGGGGAAGAAGAGAGGAGAAAATTTTGGAGCTCAAAATCTTACAAAAATGAATGTTGAGGCTAGGTGGTGCAGTGGATAGAGCACTGGCCCTGGAATCTGGAGTACCTGAGTTCAAATCTGGCCTCAGACACTTAATAATTACCTAGCTGTGTGGCCTTGGGCAAGCCACTTAACCCCATTGCCTTGTAAAAATCTAAAAAAAAATTAATGTTGAAAACTATCTTTACATTTAATTGGGGAAAAAGAATATTCACTCTATCAGAAAAAGAAAAAGATGCATACTCTTTTCCAAAGTTACTAATTTTCTTTTGATTATCAAATCTCAATTCACATTCTTTTTACCATTTTGCAGCATTTAATATTTTTGAAAACCCTTTTCTCTACATACTAATTATTCTCTGGATTTTGATAAGATCATTCTTTCATGGCTTCCTTGCAATTTGTCTTCAATATCTCCTTTCAATAAATGTGCCCTGAGACTCTGTCCTAGGTCCTATTCCCTTTCTTTCTATATTCTCTAATTTTGACAGCTTCAATAGGTCTCATTTCCATCATCTTCTCCCCCCACCCAATTCCAGAACCACATTACCAATGGCATATTTTCCATTTCTAATCATATATTTCATAAGTATTGCAAACACTCCATATTGAAAACAAAACTCATTATCTTTACCCTCAAACACACTCCTCTTTGGTACTTCCCTATTTCATATGAGAGTATCATTACCCAGGTTCACAATTTTAATGTGATCCTTATTTACTTCCTTTTTCAAACCTTATATCAAATTAATTCTCAAATCTTGTCCTTTCTTTCCTCTGTAATATCCCTTCACTCATCTGGTTACCACCTTAGTTTAGACCGTCATTATCTCTGGACTATAGCAATTGCTTCCTATTTGGTTTCCCTTCCTCAAATATCACCATACTTATACAATTTCCATATATCTGCAAAAGTGACTTCTCTAAAGCACAGATCTGGACATTGATGATCCCTTTCTCAATAATATATTAACTTTTATTATTAAATTATATATAGAATTCTTATATATAGAATTGAATATAAACTTCTGTATATCATGAACAGATTTTCAAAACTTCCTATCTTTAATGCATATTACTCCTTATAGAGCATTCATTCTATGGTCCAATCAAAATAGCCTTCTTGCTGGAAGACCTTGTTGCCTCTGTGACTGGGTATCAGAGAGAGAGAGAGAGAGAGAGAGAGAGAGAGAGAGAGAGAGAGAGAGAGAGAGAAGAGAGAAACTTAGTATTTATTTTGAGTGTTGCTTGTACATTGTAGTTCTTTTTTTAAGGTTTTTTTATTTAAGACAATGGGGTTAAGTGACTTGCCCAAGGTCACACAGCTAGGCAATTATTAAGGGTCTGAAGTCATATTTGAACTCAAGTTCTCTTGACTCCAGAGCCAGTGCTCTATTCACTGCACCACCTAGCTGCCCCATACTCTGTGGTTCTTTATATGTATGTTGTCTCCCCCAACTATAGCGTAAGTTTTTTTAAGGACATGAACTGTTTCAATTTTTATCTTTGTATCCCTGGCATCTAATACTATGCCTGAAAAATGGTAAGAACTTAATAAATTATTAAATTATTTTACTATAGCAATTGATTTAGGAGATTGAACTAAAACAACTCTATAGTACCTTCTTGTCCTATATCTATGACCTTAAAACTTGATGTGTAGATAAATAGTATGTTGGACACACATGGAGTTATGGATGGTTTAGAATAATATGACAAAACTGATATAAAATTAAATGGAGTCAAGTATAAAGTTTTAAATAAACTAAGTTGCTTAGCTAGGCAATAGTTTTATGAAATTATTAGTTTTTATAATCTCAATGAGTCAGCTTTATGCCCTGGAAGATAAAACCACAAACTTGAGCTTTAATTGAATTGAGAAGTAGTGATTATTCTAGTTGAACCATATGTGGTATTTTTTTTGTTCTGCATTCCACATTTTGAGGACACTCACAAAGTGTACTGCACACAGAAGAAAGAAACTGGGATGGTGAGGAAAAATTTAGACATATGAATATTAATTTTAAAAAATAGGCATGGTTAATTTGGAGGAGACATTTCAGGTGGACATAATTCTCTGACTATGTGGAAGATTGTCAAGGAAAGAAGTATAACACACTACGGTGATTTTTGAATGTACTTATTTACTGAAAACCAAAACTCTGACTTAGGAAGAATGCATTCAACTTTTAATGATATAACAAAGTAAAAACCTTTTCTCAAAGTAGCAGATATTGATAGAATATGTCACATTACTATTAGAAGATGTGCTGAATTAAATGCCCTGACAAGGACACACTGTCTTATAATTAAAGTTTGCCCAAACAAAGTGATCTCTTTTTGGGGGGGGAGGGGAGGGTGGACTTGGGGTGGAACAGATGTTGCAAGGAGGAGAATTGTGCATTGTTGTTTTGCTAATGTAATGTATAACATCTGGTCTACCTGCTGCTGTATGCCAGGGATCAGAAGCAGACATTGAATCTAGAATTCTGATTAAAATGTAATGTGGAGTCATTTTAAAAAGCAAATTCTTTGGGGACAAGCTAATGACAATCAAGTTTGTTAAGACCAGTCAATAAAGAAGCAACTTCTTTAATTCCAAACCATTAAGACAGATGGCTGCATAGTGCCGTTTGAAATGCCTTCACAAGCCCATGAACAAGGCATATTTATGCATTTTTTCTTTATAACTTTGAAAATAATGGCTCTTCTCCTTCCCTAAAATTTTATTCCCCAGTGTTTTGTTGTGCATTTCTTCCTCCTTTCCCCCCGCCTTGGCTACCCAGTTCCTTCAATTTGTTTAGGAATAAAGGCAGGATAGTCAGTAATGAATAAGTGTATCTACTCCCCAATAGTGGATCTTAAGACCTAGTGAAAAATTCACTGGGCTGAGATAAGTCAGTCCTTGCTTCCATGTGATCAAAAGTAAATTACTTACCCACTTTTCATTATAGTTTGAGGATGATATTTAGAAATAAAGTGCTAGATTATAAGTTCTAATTGTGTTCTTAGTCCTATGATCTTATGCTTTTAACTATCTCAAGTTGTGACTGTTTTCACCTAAGCCATTCATCCTGTAACATGTCCACTTAATTACACAATTGAAGTCTTCCACAAGTCTCACACAGAAACATATGCATATATGTGTATCCAAATGTGTATATGCAGATATATGTATATATATATATATACATATATATATATACACATATATGTGTGTGTGCATAAATTTGTATGTGCACACACATATCCAACCACCTACAGGACATTTCCATTTCCTTAAGGTGTTTCACTGAGACCTCAGATTTAATGTATTAAAAGTATAGCTCATTATTTTCCCCTCTTAGAAAAGTTCCCCCTTCATTACACTTTCTATGTTACTCACAATTCACTTTGCCTTCCAAATTTGCTACCCTGGAGTTGGGGGATTATTTTTTAGCTTTTTCTTCATTTTTCATTTCTCAAAAATCAGTTACTAAAGTCATCTCTTATATCTATCCTTTATACTCTTATTGATTCTATTCTAATAGAATCTCCTTATATCCTACCTAGACTCTTACAAAAACCTACTTACAAATCTTCCTGCCCCTTCTCACCCCTCTGATCATCCTTAGTTCTGTTGCCTTCAAAATCTTTTTCACACATATCTGTTCATGTAATTGCTTTGTTAAAATATTCTCAACAATTTACTGATGGCTCATGAATAAAAGTCAAATTCTTATGCCTGTCACTCTACAAACCAAAATCATCCTACATTCCTACCCTTATCTCATATCACTTCCCTTGATTATGTAAATCAGCCAAAGTGCATGACTCTCTGTCTTTAAACATGCTTTAAAACCTCATGCCTCCAATGCCTTTATTCCCTATGGAAGGAGATAGATGTATCTGACATTGAACAGTATTAACAACCCTTTTCCCCAAAAGTCTAATGTATAATTAATAAGTAAATGATTTGTTAATACCACAACCCTTTCAAAAATAAGTGCTTTTAAATTATCCACTCAATAATTCATTCATTTGAGCAAAAGTCAAATCTGTACCAAATTAATAGAAAAGGAAACTATGATAAAATATTACATATATTTGCAGAATTCTAATCTGTACCTTGTAATATTAGGAAATGAGCAGTGTAAAGTCTCAATTACCATTTCTTAGAAAAGTTTAACCAATGTAAATTAGTTAGCAAAATAAGGAGGTCAAAAAACTACAGTAAAACTTCGAAAAGAAATTATTTGAAATTTTCCCTATGGGAACAGATGTGACAGTCAAAACAAACACTGATTTAGAAGGCAGATTTATACAGAAGCAAATGTAGCAAAGGACAAAAGGTTATCAACAACAGCAACAACCAGTTTCATGAAACAATACAAATTAATTGAAAAGAAAAATGAGGCAGCATTAATTTCATTGCATTTGTTTTATCTAAATAGGACCATCCTCAAATAGTGTATAAATGAAAATAAAAGTTCCCCAAATAGACATTAAATGGAATAGGTGTTAAGGTATTTCTGAAGTAATCTTACTCATGTCCATTCTCTTCTCAGGACTCAATTTTTATCATTTCCTATACAAAGCTTTTCCTGTTCTTCTTATCTATCTCTTCAAAAGTCTTTTTTATACTTACATGCACATGTTTTATTTTCCTTTTTCATTTCCCTGCTACCAATTAATGGAATCTTGTGAAACTAAGACTAAGGGCTTTTATCATATCAGTACTGAATAATTTTAAATGTGTGTGTGTACATATATATATATATATATATATATATATATATATATTATGTAAGTGTGTATCAGTGACTATTAAGGATAAGAAAGAGCAAATCATTAAAGATACAGAGAAGAAAACCAGGATGATATTTTGGAGATCAGGAATTTTGAAATTCTTCAGAGAATTATTTTCAAGATATCATTAAAAGAGGAAGATTCAAAAATGAATGAAAATGATCATAGAAAAAGAATTATCTCCCAACCCCTGCCAAGTAACTTTCAGCTACTAGTGATGCATAAACATTTTTTAGATCTCTCAATATATGTATAAGAATATTCTATACATAAAAATGAAGATATATAAAGAGAATAGCCAAAAGAAGAAAGCTAGCTTTCTTAGACAGTTTTCTACAGTAAATCACACCTTTTACAATTATTAATTATCTAGCCCTAGGCAAGTTACTGGGTTTCAGTTTACTTTTAAAATAAATGGATTGGATTTGATGGGATCTAAGGTCCTTTACAATCCTTCAAAATCTAAGATCTATTGATCCTATGATTTATAGTCACAGAACTGAAAGAAAGGTATAAGAATACAAGGTCCCCAATATTTAAAAAAGTAACTTGATTAAGAAGAGTAAAATGAATTCTTGAATTTGCTCCTTTCACAAGGCATTTCCCACACATATGCAGAAATCGTACAAAGTTCTATTACACATTTAATTTCCAATTAAAATTTAAACTCCTTAAGGGAAGATACTTTTACATTCGCCATTTTATCCCCAGTGGACAATATAATGAACTTAGTAGATACTTAATACCTTTTTGCTGAATTAAATCCTATCATCCATAGATTTTCATTCCCTAATACTATTCAGTTTGGTGACATAGCAAAAGCAGTCACTTGATATTTGGGATGTCATTCCAGTGTTTCCTTTAACTAAATTTATTATTTTTGTCAAATTATTTAACTTCTCTGAGTTTCAATTTCTTCTTCCCTTCTAGTTGTAATTTTTAAGTATTTATCACTAACCCGGAAGACCTAATAAGATCATATATAGAATTTTGGGGGTTTTTTTAAGTATTTAAAATTCTTCTTAACTTAGCATGCAAATGACAATTTGTGAATTCCTAGGGGAAATGAAAGATTTCATGCATAAAAGTCAAAAGAAGACAAGACAGGAGAATCTTTCTTTTGTTTCATATTCAAAACATCTTTCCACCTTCAGAACCAAATTTTTCTCACAAGAAATCTTTATACTAGTATATAAGCTTTAGGCAAAGGAAATTGTGAAGAGAGCATTAAGTTTTGGTGATAAGGATTTTGACTGCTGAGTATTGACACTGAGTAAATACCAAGTTCAGCTAAGGATGAGAGGAGTAAAAAATAAATCCTTCAGGATTAACTAACCCAAAATGAAATCTAGAGTACTCAATCTGCTTCAAGCAGGAAGTACATCAAATATGGTATTCTGTCAGCATTGTGTTCTATTTGCTCTCCTAAAGGATTGTTTGAACAAGAACAATAGTTGGGAGAATTCTGGAATAGTGAGTCAGGAGCAGAGCTTCCAGGATCCTGTTGATTGCCTCAAAGGGCAAGAAGGTGCAGAAATGATAGGCTCTGCCTCCTTTAGGCTTCAGGGTCCAGGTAGCAGTGGAACCAATTAGCACCTCAGCCCTTTCCTGGGATAAAACAAGAGAAAAAAAATTATAACATTGCTATGAAAACCAAACTTCAGTAACCCCCACTCCATCATTAACTTTCACCTTGCTCTCCTTCCATGAAACAAGTACAAAGCATTAGGAAAGTGAGGAGAGCTTCCAGAATCAGTTTTTCTTCCCTAGGGACAAGCAGAAAGTTTAAGGAGAATCATCAATCTAAGATCTGCCATCTCTAGAAACCCACAAGTAGGAAGACCAGGGAAGAATAAGCAGAATTATCAGTCTCTGGGCACTTGCCCAGGACACATCAGGTGTTAGAAGCAATAAGAAATACCTCACCTAAGTTCCTGATACTTTCCTCCAAGATTAACTCAAGAATGCAAGAGAGTCAAAATAGAATTCTCTGAGCATTCCAACAGGTTCTAAAGCCAAGCACAAATAAAGTCTCCAGCTTCTGATTCCAATCAGGAGGAAGAAAGAGAAAGAAAGATGGTGGATCTGAAACCCTTCCCAAGGACAAAGTTAAAGTGTAAAACAGATTCCTCAGAGGCCAGGAAAGTCATAGCCACCAGGTTCTGCTTCCCTCAGATCCCTGTAAGTCAGAAGGCTCAGACAAAATGATAGCATCTAGTCACCTTCCAATATTTTTCCATTCCTTCAGCATACTCACAGCTTCAGAAGCCTGACAGGATGGGAGAAAGAAAGATAATAAGCACATCATTGGTTATTCATATTGAGATTTATTGGACCTCTGAAAATAATTTTTCTTGCCTCCTCTCATGAAAAAGGAAATAATCTATCAATCAATTGGTCAGTGAAAAGATATTTTAAGTGTTTGCTTCATTCAAAGTCCTATGTTAATTTTGAAAAGAAAGAGAATCTCTGTTATCAAAGAAGTCAAATTAAAAGAGGGAGAGACATTAAGAGATTTTTAGCTACTCATATGGAAAGTCCCAGAGGATATTAGTGGGAAGTGAAAAGAAGTAATAGATCTTCTTTAGAACAATTTACATTGATGAAACTATATGCTTTTATAATGCTGAATTATTTGAAAATTTTCATGACTGGCATTTAAAATTTTCCTTTATGTGAGTCTTTGGAAGTTATGATTGTTAGGAAGGTATTGCCTACTAAACCTGTGAAAAAGTTGTCAAGTCACTTCTTCACAAGAGTTTCTCTCCTAGATAATGATTTAAGGAAATGGGTTGGTGACTGGGTTGGTGATATGGGAGACTTTGGAACACCTAAATGCCCAGGACCATTTGACTGTGAGTTTTGATTATCACTACTAAATCTGAAAGGAGTGGTGGTAAAGATACCCAGTGTAAAGTAGAATCACTTGCTGCCATCTTGGAAGGGAAAAATATTTGTTTTCTTTCATCTTGATCATACCTGGATTAATGGTTACAGGATTAATATCAGATTTTAGGAAGGGCATCAAAAGCTAGACTGCACCCAAAGGAAGGTGATTAGAACAATATGGAGGATGATTATTGCATTACATTCATGTGAAATAACTAGGGACATATAGGTTGGAGATAAAGCATTGATTAATACTTCCAACAAAAAGGGTGAATTTTTGTTATTTAGGAATAGATGGAATCTTCCAACTCTGGAATTATAGAATTCTATAATTCTGTGCTCTACTCTGGTCACTCCCCATGTGAGCATCCTTTGGGCTCCTCGGGTGTGATCTAGGAATTAATCTTCTCAAAGATGCTGTGTCTAATTGTTTATTATATTGATCTGTAATAGGGAATCCTATATAGTCCACAGTCCTAAAACTAGATCACTTTCAAAGAATGTCTACAAACTGAAAAGTAATGCTTTTCTTTAACTCATTTTCAGGTTTTACATGGTTTCTCTAAGGTCAAGATATTGGAGTGCTGGCTATTATAAAATAGATATGGTATATAGCTTAGAGACATATTCCCTCATATTGGAAGTAGATTTTCTCTCTTTCATGAAAATTTTTTTGTTTTTTAGATTTTTTAAAGACAATGGGGTTAAGTGGCTTGCCCAAGGCCACATGGCTAAGTAATTATTAAGTGTCTGAAGTCGGATTTGAACCCAGGTACTCTTGACTCCAAGGCCAGTGCTCTATTCACTGAGCCAACTAGCCACCCCTCATGAAGTATTACTACAATAATACTGTATACAATATCAAGTGGACTATGAGTATATTTTTCCTGAGAAGTTGTCTAGATTGTAGTGAAAGTATTCTTCAAACCTAAATACTTCAGCTGTTCTTACTGAGGTCAAATTTTTGACACCTAGCTAGGGAAAAAATTCTTTTAATTGACAGTAATGATCAGATATTATTAAAGATAAAAAAATATACACTACACCAAGATAAAAATGTTTGTGTTTGTAAGTCATTCCATCAAGTTAGACCTACAGATATCAAAGTGTAAATCTTGAAAATCTATGGGATGAGGAGCGGAGTAGCAGAGATAGATGGAAAAGGAAGAAGTTGGAATTAGGCAAAGCATTTTATAAAAAAGGCAGATAGGTGAAACAATATACTGGACCTGGAATCAATATACTGGACCTGAGTTCAAATCTGGCCTCACACACTTCCTAGCTATGTGATCCTTTTCAAGACACTTTAACATATTTGCCTCCATTTCTCATCTGCAAAATGAGCTGGAAAAGGAAATGGCAAATCATTGCAATATCTTTGCCAAGTAAAACCCAAATCAGGTCATTCCCTATTTAACATGATCTTATGATTTTCAAGGAGGTTTAATCACTTTACCAAAGAAAACTGAGCAAGATTTGCAGAATAAAGACTTCCAAAAACTAAATCCTTACCTAAAATCACACCCCTGAGCTGGTCTCTTCTTTCATATTTTGTCTGTCTCAAAAAAAAATAATTTCACCAAAATAGTGAAAATATGGCACACATATTGCATTAGAGCAATAAAGCAATGATAAGAACAATATTTCTTTTATGAAATCATTACACATATGCACTTAATTTCATAATACATTAATTGTTTGTATCATTCTTTTTTAAATTTTGTATTATTACAATAATCTTGTTATGAGAGTGAACATAAACCTCCCTCACTCCAAAAAAGATAGATAAACTTCAAGAATAGTGAGAAAGAAAGAAAAGTGGACTTTAGTCTGTGTTCAGATTCCAATCGTTCTGTCTCTAGGAGGAGTTGCTTTCTTCCTTATAAGTCCACCAGAGAAGCTGCTTCACTATTTTTCCCTCAGTTTCTATTACTGACTGTATTACCCTCCACTCTATTCCTCTCCACTTTCATTTATTATATTCTCCCTCTCCCTTCACCCTGAACCCTGCTCAGAAGTATGCTGTATCTGAGTACCCTCTCTCACAATCTTCCCTCTTTTTTATCACCTACTTCCCCCTTTCCTATGTCGATTCCCCTATCCCATCCCTTTCCTCTCATTTTTTCTCTAGGGTTAGATAGATTTCTATGCCATATTGAGTGTGTATGTTATTTCCTCTCTGAGTCATTTTTGATGAGAATGAAGGCTCACTCATTACCCCTTGCCTTCCCCTATTCCACTGCATTGCAAACCCCTTCTTCCTCTCCTTTTCCTTCCTCCCAGTGCTTTCCTTTATCACCCATTTATCACCATCTTTTTAGTATATTATACCATTATATTCAGCTCCTTCCTGTGCCTTGTCTATATATGCTTCTTCTAACTGCTCTTATAAATGTGAAAGTTCATATCAGTTATCAGTATCTTCTTCCCATGCAGGAATGCAAACAACTCAACATCATTAAGTTCCTCATAATTAGTCCTTCTCTTTCACCCCCTCTGTGTTCACCTGAGTCCTGTACTTGGAGATCAAACTTTCTATTCAGCTCTGGTTGTTTCAATAGGGAAGTTTGAAAGTCCCCTGTTTCACTGAAAGTCCATCTTTCCCCCTGAAAGAAGTAATTGGATTACTTGTTTCTGGCAGCTTTTAATATTTTCTCTTTAACTTGGGGGTTTTGGAATTTGGCTATAATATTCCTGGAAATTTTTCTTTTGGGATCCTTTCAGGACTGATCAGTGAATTCCTTCAATTTCTATTTTACATCCTACTATATTATTTGCTGCATTATTTTTTGAAAAATGAAGGATAGGCTCTTTTCCTGGTCATGATTTTCAGGTAGCCCAATAATTTTTAGATTATTTCTTCTGGATGTGTTTTTGAGGTCAGTTGTTTTTCCATTGAGATATTTCACATTTTCTTCTAATTTTTGTTTCTTTTGGTATAGTTTTTATTTCTTCCTGATCTCTTATAAGTCATCATCTTTCTTTAATTCCATTCTGTATTTGAAGAAGTTATTTTCTTCAGAGAACTTTTTTTATCTCCTTTTCCAGATGGCCAATTCTGTTTTTTAAGGCATTCTTTTGCTCACTTGCCCTTTGTGTTGCCTTTTCCATTTGGCCTAAACTGTTTTTTAACACTTTATTTTCTTCAGTATTTTATTGTTGGTATTTCTTTCACCAAGCTGCTGACTTGGTTCTCATGATTTATCTGCATCACTCTCATTTCTCCTCCCAACTTTTCCTCTATCTCCCTTAATTGCTTTCCAAAGTCTTTTTTGAGCTCATCCATAGCCTCAGCCCATTTTCTCTTTCTCTTGGAAGTTTTGAATATAGAAGATTCAACTTTGTCATCATCTGAGTATATATTGTGGTCCTCCATGGGACCAAAGAAATTTTCTATGATCAGAGTTTTCTTTTTCCTGTTGTTTGCTCATTTCCTCAGTCTATGACTGATTTACCGCACTTCTAAGATCTGGGGCCGGGGGAACACCCATTGAGACCTTAATTCCTCCAAAGTCTTATGAGAGGCTCTGACTGCTCTCTTGCCTGTGCTCTGGTCTGTGTATAAGCACAGGCCCTCCCATCTGCCTTGAAGTTGTGAGAAGGATCCCTGTTTGGCTATGGTAGTATAGAAGCCCAAACTGCAACCTGGATCTGAGTGTAGGCAAAGAGCAGTCCTGCTCCAGGGAGAACAGAGTCAGCTCTGCAGTCTCCCCCACCCCCTTACTGTCTGTGGGCTGGGAACTTTAAAAGTGATGGGTGTTTTCCCCACTTCCCACTGCAAGTTCTCACCATAGGGCCATTCTGAGGGCAGCTCACTCTGGTGAAGCAGAAATCTCTCACCACCCCTTCAGGCTGTCCCAGGTGTTCCCTGGCCCAAGAAGTCTGGAAATCACCCCCTCTCTCACAGTCCCAGCCACACCAGGTACCCCAGGTACCCAGGCATCTCCAGGTACCCAGGCGCTGCACAGGGCTGTTCCTGGAGGGCTGGAGCTGGTTTGCTCTGGGCCAGCTGCATTGCACTGTGACTGCACTGCTGCTCTTTCCAACCCCCAGTCCTTGTGAAAGAGACCTTTCCTGTGGATCTTCTAAGTTGTCTTCGACTAAGAAATTGTATCGCTCATTCTCTTTGTGGGTTCTGACCCCTCTAAATTTTGGCTAGAGTCACAATTTGGTGGCTTTTTGGATTTTGGGGGGGAATAAGTTTCCAGGAATTCCTGCCTTCACACTGCCATCTTGGCTCTGCCCCCCCCCCATTGTATCATTCTTGTAGCTGCAGCAAAAGAGGAAAAAAAGAAATCATAATATTTGCAGTTGTCAAAATACAAAATGGTTACATCAACCTAAGTTCCAAAGTGAATCTTCTTTCCAGTTAACTCTAAAAATCTAAAAATCTCTCTCTTAATTTACTACACTTCTGTTCACTTCATGGCCAAATATTCCTTCAACTGCCACTAACTTTTTAGAGATCTACTATTTATATACCAATATGGTATTGCTTAAAATTTAAGTTCCCAGAAATTAGTAAGTATAAATGTATTTGTTTTTATTAGTTCAGGCTATAGTACATTATTAAATCCTCTGTTGATTCTTATGTAGAAAATATCTCAATCTTTTTAATGGTAGACAAAACACTTGCCCAACTAAGATATCCTTTCATTCTTACAACCTTGGGAGGCAATATATTATAATGGAAATAGTAGACAAGGACTTGGGAGATCTGCACTCTTATCCCAGCTATATCAATAACTAGGTATGTCACTCTCAACTGGATAAGTAAAATAAAAATATCTCTGAGCCTCAAAGATTTTATCTATAAAATGAAAAGGATGATCTCCAAGATCCCAATTCAGCTTTCCATTTATAATCCTAAAATTCTATGATTAAGGTAGTACTAGTAGTCTGTCCCTTTTTACTGATGAGAAAATTGATATTTAGGGAATTTAAGAAGGTTTTTAAAATGTTGAAGAATTGGGGGAAGCAGAGCTAAGATGGAGGAGTAAATGTAAAGACTTGCCGCCCAAGTTCTCGCTCAAATCACTCCAAATACTATTAAATGATGACTTGAACAAAATAATAGCATGGAAGAATCCACAAAAACAATGAGTGAAGCAATTTTCCATCCTAAGGCAACATGGAAGATTAGTGGAAAGGGTCTGCTACCCTATGGTGAGAGAGGAGCACAGAGTAATGTGGACTGTGATAGAGCAAACCAGACCAAGCAATCCAGGACCAGGAAGCTGGGTTACTGGTCAGTGGCAGCAGAGGTGGTTCCAGACCTCTCAACCCAGAGATTGCCAAGGACAGTTTGGAAGATCAGCAGGAAAAGTCAGTTGCATCAAAGTGAGAGTGGATCACAGTCCAGATCGGGCCTCAGTAGCACAGATCAGACCCCAACAGACTGAGAAAAGGCCTTGGGAGTCACTGAATCAGCTGAGGCAGCTGCTTCCAGAGCTCTTAGCACACAGATGTCAAGGGGATCAGAAAGAGATAACAGGGATCTCCTTGCTATCACTGAGGCAGGACTCTGATGCTTTACCATGCTCAGACCTGAATCTCAGTCTTGAATTCCAGGCTCTGACAAAGGAGCAGAAGCAAAACAGAGCTGCAGCTGAGCAGGGACCCTTCTTATAGTTCCAGGGCAAAAAAAAAATAGTGATTGTGGTCACCCACAGACCAGATCACAGTCTAGGAGAGTGATGCAAATCTCTCTCTCCTTAGATCATAAGACCTTGGAAGAATTGAAAACTTGTAGATTCCTATAAATATCCATATAAACAACTGCAAAAATCCCCAAAAAAGATTTTGAAAATCAAGTAAAGGAGGAAGAGGTAAAGGAAAAATTGAGGACAGAAATGGGAGTGATGTGGGGAATCAGTTTCACTAGCAATGCCTCTACTGAGTCTGTATTCCATAAATGATGAAAAACAGTAAGAAAAAGGACCTATTAAAAAAGAATATTACAGCAGTTCCTTTCTGTTGCCAATGAAGTGGAAATCGAAGGAATGACCATCAAGTTGAGAATGGCTGAACAAATTGTGGTATATGATTGTAATGGAATATTATTCTTGTATAGGAAATGATGAACAGTAAAACCTGGAAAGACTTACATGAACAGTTGTAATGGGAAACATACTATATACAAAAAATAGCAATATTATAAAATGATCAGCTGTGAATGACTTTCTTTTTATCAGCAATGTTGTGACCTAAGATAACTCTGAAGGACTTATGATAAAGAATACTACCCAACCCCAAAGACAAAACTGATTGTTTGATTACAGATTGAAATTTGCTTTTTTCCTACTTTATTTTTCTAGAGTTTTCTCTTTTTAGGGGGGAGGGCTATAATAAATTTTACAAAATGACTTTTATGATAATTTTTTCATGACTACACATTTTTAACCTATATCAAATAACTTTCTTTCTCAATGAGAGGGTGTGGGATGGGAAGAAGGGAAAGAATTAGAACTCAAAGTTTAAAAATAAATTGAAAACTTTTTATGTGTAAATAGGGGGAAAAATAAAATAAAGTGAAAAAAATTGAACAACCTGGTCAAGATCTCCCAGATAGTTAGTGAAAGGACTAAGAGTTTTTTCCAAGTTTTTTCATCAAGTTCTCTGTTCTAGACATTAAGGTGTCATAATGAACAGAATTCTGGACTGGAGTCAGGAAGACAAATTCAAATCTTGTTTCTGACACTTATAATTTGTGGTTCTGGGCAAGTTACTAAATGTCTGACTATTTCAGTTTCCTCAGTTGCAAAATGAAGATAATAATTGCACCTACCTCACAAGGTTATTATGTGGATCATATGAAATAACATTTGTAAAGTGTTTAGCATAATGCCTAGCAAATAGTAGAATATATGTATACATGTGTGTATATGTGAATGTATATATACATGCATGTATGTATACACATATATAAACACATTTGCATTTATATCATATATATTCATTTATTCAGTTCCCTTATTATATTATGTTTTCTCCTAATAATGAACTTAATCTCATGAAACTAAAAAGAAAAACTCTCAATACTCTCCCAGAGTCACATATTCCTTTCTAACATATAACTTTCTCACTCTTGCCCACCCTGCTCTCCCTCTCTTTCACTTATTTTTCCTCCCCAAATCTGCTCCTCTCTTTGTCTCTCTCATATACCAGAACATCAAGATGTGAATTGCATGTGCTCATTCACAGTTTATGACAGATGAGAAAATTTAGCATTCTTCACAGTGGGCTTTCTCAACTCAAGACTGTTAACAGCTGGGTATTGAAAGGTTTCCTACAGAGGCATGTGACAGAAATAGACCAGCTCATGTCCACTCAATACAAATTTGAGAAGTCTTAAATTATTGATTCTAGGATTGGGGATTTGACAAAGAGAGAGGGGAAATTACTTAGGATATTGTGCTTCTTAGAGAAAGAAACAACTCAGATCTCCTTCTATAATGTAAACAGTTCATATCTAATAGGAAAGGGGTTATTCATTACCTCTCAAATATTCTATGGAAACAAGGATTTACTGAATATCAGAGGAGTGCTCCAATAGCAACCACACATTCTATTACCTTTTTGGAGGATAACCTGATAAGGTGACTTTTTACATATTTTGTATATCTATTTAAGAATTCTTGTGAGTCTTTGTTTCTTTTTCATTCTCTATAGCATAAAATTCTCTATGACTTCTCATAACCAAATTATAAAATATATTCATATATATAAGTATAATTTTTGCTTGTTTTTTTTTGCAAGGCAAATGGGGTTAAGTAGCTTGCCCAAGGCCACACAGATAGATAATTATTAAGTGTCTGAGACCGGATTTGAACCCAGGTACTCCCGACTCCAGGGCCAGTGCTTTATCCACTGTACCACCTAGCCGCCCTATATAAATATAATTTTGTATGATTTCTATGAGAACTGAGTATCCTTTTTCTTCTTATTTTGGTAACAAATAGACAATAGCTAGACCAAACTTTATTTTGAAGATTCTTTCATTGATTTCAATGGAAGTGATAGGTCAATGAAAGAATATGGTACTTTGATGTGAGCCCAAAGGATTATGCTTGCTCTAGGTAAACTAAGAGTTTGGGAGAACCTTGGGCCATGGGTTGCATGTAAAAGGAAAAAAAATGGACTAAATTTCTAAAGTTCCTTCTATCTTTAAATTCTATGATCCTAAGTAATCCAAATAATGATAACTGAGATATAAGGGACAATGTAAGTGAATAAGTAGCCTTTACACTAATCAGATTAATCCCTGTGATTTTTTTTCTCCACCTTTCTGTCTCTTTTTTTGCCCTGAACTGAGACATTCATTAATTATGCTGTGGTTATAACTAAAAAGTAAAATTCTTACTTGAAAATCATTATGGGGAAAGAGGTAAATAGAATCAAGTGTTGTTTTATAAGGATATAATGCACATTTCAGAATAATGGCATTTCCTCTTCCATAATTGAAGAGATAAATATCCAAGTATTGAAAATTCCCCTTTAGGGAGACAGAATACTGTCATAAGCACAAATAAGGTTTCCCTCTTACTAATCATGAAATTATGCATATTTCTAAGAACAATGAAAAAACCATTAGTTCCTTATTTTGACCTATTTTTAAAGTTTTGTATCTGAATTCCTATGGAGATAGCTATATCTTGCATTAAGTATCCTGTTGGCAAAGCAAGAAATAGACTGAAACAGAGGCCATAAGAATGTGATTGGATCAGAAATAGAAAGAAAAAAAGGTTCACTCTTATCACGTTGTCAAATCCACAGGGGGCAAATGAAGCCAATTCTAAATGTTGCTGATGGCTGATGATATCCACAATTCCTCGTCTCAGACCCTACTCAGCTCTTCAACCACTCTAGAGGAGAGCTACTTCAACATCTTCCAAAATGTAATAGATACTGAGAAATACACTTGACTAATTAAGTCTCCAAGAGTATTCTCCCATACTCCATAGGATAATTATATTACACTTTAGTTTCTTGATTAAATGTCCCAGTTTTTAAGTGCATGCCACCATCACCAATAATCTCTAACCTGTCATTCAGAATCTTCCACAATCTTTATAAGAAATGTCTCTTCTGTAATAAACAAATAACTTTTTAATGCTTGTAACATTCCCAGACCTTATAGGAATTAAAGTTCTGACCCGCAGACTATACAGAAAATAATAATAATAATTTCATAACATTAAATTTAACAACATCCAAATTTTATAACATTGACTAAATGAATAAAAGAAGCAAACACAGATAACAAACTAAGTTGCTTTTTCATGGTATTTTAATACAACATAAAGGTAATATGGTAAGATCTCTCTCTCTCTCTCTCTCTCTCTCTCTCTCTCTCTCTATATATATATATATATATATATATATATATATATATATATATATATATATATATACACACACATACCTTTATGGTTGAGCTGGTATGATTAGTTTAGCTTTGGCATTCAAAAAAAATCTATTCTAACTACCATTTATTAAGTTCTTACTATGTGCAAGGCATTAAGTTAAGTAACCAGAATACAAAGATAAACCAATTCCTGTCTTCAATGAATTTATATTCTCCTTGATGGGAGATGAAAGATGTAAGTATGATACAGGGTAGAAAGTAATGGGGGGGGCGCAGCTAGGTGGTGTAGTGGATAAAGCACTGACCTTAGAGTCAGGAGTACCTGGGTTCAAATATGGTCTCAGACACTTAATAATTACCTAGCTGTGTGGCCTTGGGCAAGCCACTTAACCCCATTTGCATTGCAAAAAAAAAAAACCTAAAAAAAAAGAAAGTAATGAGGGGCAAGTGTAGATCTATACAAAGTATTTAAAAGGAAAGAGGACATTGTCAGCTGGAGAAACAGCAAAACTTTAAAGAATATTTTGGGAGAAGTGGTTACTGAGTTGAACCTTGAAGGAGCAAAGAAATTCTTAAGGGTAGAGAAGAGGAAGGAATACATTTCAGTAGATGGCTTGTGCAAGTGAACCAGGAAGCATATCAGTATCATAAAATAGTTAATAATACCTAGAATACAATGCATAAAAAGGACAAATGCAAAAGTAGGTAGAGAGGGGAACTCAGGTCTAGATTGCAAAGGGCTACAAATGGCAGAATTGAAAATTGGCATTTTATCCTAGAAGCAATTGTGGGCTACTGAAGACTTTTGAACAAGGCAGGGAATTGGACCAGATGACCTTTAAAGACACTTCCTGCTCTAGAACTATGATGCTGTAAGTTTATTTTGAAAGCTACATGGGGGATGGTTTAGATAATGGAGAAAATGGAATCAAGGAAAACTACCTGGCAAGCTAAAATAATAGTGTAAGTAGAAAGTGATAAGGTCATGCAAGAAAAGTTAGGGAGTAGAATAAATAGGACTCAATTCATTGGTTGTGAAAGAAGAGAGATATGGTCAAAGGTGACTTATAGATTACAAATCTGCCTTATAAAGAGGCTACTAGCGCTCTCAACAAAATCAAGGAAAGTTGGAAGAGAAGCGGATGGATGAATTCAACTACAAATGCATCTAAAAATTCTTAACCTACTCTGGGTTCATTGCATATGATGCATCAAGGTATGAATTAAGGAACTTTTGATTCCTTTCAGTTTTAGAAGCTCATGATTTGCATGTTAAGAGTCTTCATTTTGATAGACCTATAATTTTCACACACAAAATAAAGACTCCAAAAAAAGGACTTCAAGATAACTACATATTCATTTTAAACAATTTCAAAAGTGATAAATTCCTTCAATTCAAAAGAGTCAGTTGGAGTCACCAGCTGGAGTCACCAGCACAACCACTTACTGGAGTTGAATATGATTCCAAAATAAATGGAAGTTCTAAGATGAAAGGAAATAAAATATAAAATTAGTATTTAAGTGACAGCAGAATATAAATTTTAAAAACTTATCAACATAAATTTAGAAATAGTTCTTTCTATATTTTTATCTAAGATGTGTGGATGAAGGGAAGATCATTTTCTGTGGATCTATTGTAGACACTCAAAAAGTATTTTTAAGGCAAAACCAGAAAAATGAGTAACTCCTTGACCCCACTTCATCATATTAACTCATATCATGTTTTAGCTACATTTGTTTTGAAAATTCCTGAAGCACTGATCTATACCAAAGATATGATAAATCAATATGAAAGCAGTTATCACTTAATTATATGCTACCTTATAAAATATCCTAATTAATTTGTCTTTTCATCAAGACTGTGAAGTCCTTATGAATAGGAAACATTACTTTGATCTCTCCCATCCTGCTTGATTTAAAGAAAGTATTTTGTCTCCCCCCACACACATACACACAAACACACATACACAGACTATTCATATTATATATATATATATATATATATATATATATATATATGTATGTATCTATAAATAATGTTTTGATTAGAAATTGTGAATCATCCAAGACTGAACATTTCAATGTGTGGTTTGTTGCTTTTTTATATGATGAAGAAAAGATCTAACTTTTAAATTTGGGATTTTGGCAACCTGCTTATTCAATGGGACACCAAAAAGATATTTAAACAATAAAATATATCACTTAATGATTGCCTATCAAGCAACAAGCAGGATAGAGCACAAAGGAAGTTGACCAAAAAGACATGAGAGGGTAAGGAATTTAGAATTTGCATGCATCCTCTGGCACTGCATTGTTTTGGAGAGAGTTGGCTTCAAAAATGAGACTAGATAAATTCAAATCGCTCTTGTGACACCAGTTAGTTATGTCAACCTGAACAAGTCACTTAACCTTTTAGTGCCCTAATCTAGGCAACTCTCTAAAGCTATAAATTGTAAAGAGCATATAAAACTACATTGTTAAGAGAAGTTTCTTCATCTGCAAGTTGCTTTTATCACTGAAATCAAACCTCTTAGCTCTACTCCCTAGCCTATCCTTCTTATATTACTGGGCAAACTAACATTAACTTTTTGTTCATTGAACACAGAATGCACCTAAAGAAAACTTGATATACATTTTGCAATGGAAATGTCTCAATAATTTTTTCTAATTCCCAAGGAAATTCAACCATTATTTATCTCACATATAGGAAGGCAATTAACTTTTCTCAAAAGCAGAAATTTTAAACATTGTTAATACTTATGGATCCTTGTAATAAGTTATATTCTGAATCAGCCAGCATAGTACAACATTTGCAGTAAGGAGAGGGGTATAGGGTGAGTAGACTTTTACATTAAGAGTCAAAATGAAACATCAATAGTATTCTTGCCTCCCAAATTTCATTTTTGAAGCAAACTTTAGCTAAGTAAATAAAGGAAAGACTCAATTTTCCATTGTACTTGGGACAAGATTCCCCAACCCATATAAAGAGAGGGATTGGACACATGATTTCACTTGCAGATGGCTACTCCCAGGTAAAAACTTTCTCTGCCAGTGGAGGTGTATGTTTTCTGCAACTTTAATAGTCTGACAGAGTTCTCTGTTTTAATGAGTGGTAAATTAACTTGCCCAGAGTCACACAGTAAGACTAAGAGTTGGTTCTTGAGACCCAGGCTTCCTAGTTGTCCTCTAGCATCATTCAGCTTTTTTGCCACTATATATAATTAATACTTCCTGTCAAAGAAATCACTTTAGAGATAGAAATAAACAAAGGTTTACATAAGGGTGAAGGAAAATGGAAATTAATATTCAAGAAAGTGATTCTTATATGTCTATTTTCGGCATTAATTTAAAATTAAGTTGCTATAAAGAAGGAACAAATACTTTTTCAACAGCATTTTTAATAGCAAGTGGTAGAGTAAATACTACTAATTCTATTGGTTTTACAATTTTTCTACCACTGAGATTGAACCAAAAGTAACTTTTATCTTGGTTTTCAAGAAGTATCTATGTGCATAAAGTTGTATTTCCTTCCTCATATCAGATAGATTAACAACTATTTGCTACAGTTAAAAAAAATCCCTTTCTATATTGAATGAAACAATATTCAATTCAATATATGTATTTAGCACCTACTAGATGTAACATACCACTGAAAATACCAAGATGAAAGGTGATATAGGCCTTATAATATAGCAGTTATACTACGTAGAAAGAAAATATGACAGAACAATGAATTCCAAAATTTATATCATGAAGAAATGTGTTAGAAAAATAGGTCAAAAATCATTTGTGAAGCATTTGACATGTAGTAGGCACTGTGTTAAACACTAGGGATACAAAAAAAAGGTAAAAAAAAGATTTAATGATTATGGCTATGTGGTGCTATACAAATCCCTTTTCCTCTTAGAAACTTAGTACCCTCATTAGTAAAATCTTTCCAAGTTTTAGATTCTTTGGCCCTAGATATGATAGGAGACCACATTGATTAAAAATAGGCAATCATCTTTAAAGCAAAATGAGATTCTAAGTACTTTCAATTAAATGGGATAATATATGTAAAGAGTTTTAGAAATCTTAAAATATTATGTGCTAATTATTATTATTATTATTATTATTATTTCTAAAAGACAACTATTACTTCTAGAATACAGATTTATCTTTGCTCTGTTCAACTCCAAGTATAAGGGTTACCATGTAGAAAATACAACACCCTACTGAGGTGTGTCTGTTAATTTACAGTCACATTTAAGAAAAAAAAATCCTTATTATACTGTGATATATGAGGAGTGCTAGATTTGGAATCTTAGGGCATTGGTTCAAATCTTGACTCTGTCAATCACTATCTATACATACACATACACACACACACACACACATATGTTTGAACTAGTCCTCTGAGCCTCAGTTTATTCATCTTTAAAGAAGAGGGTAGAAGTAGCCTTCTGAGAACCAAGATGACAGAGGAAGCATTAAGTCACTGAAAGCTTCCCATATTCACCTCCAAACAGTAATAAAATAGTGCCCTAGAGCAAATATTATAACAGCAGAACCAGCAAAGGGTTTTGACCCAGGAAACCTGGAGAAACTGTTGGAAAGGTCTATCCTACTCCAGTAAAGGAAAAGCAGGGGAACACTGCCCAGGACAAGAAGTATCCCAATGAATCAGCTGCAAGTCCTACCCTAGAAAACTAGTGGAAGACACCAAGCCCCCTTACAGTAGAATAGGTAAACATCAAAAAAAGGTCTCTCCACCTGCCTTAGCATAACTGGGGGAATGAGCAGTCTCCATTCCCAGGAACTACATATTGATTCAATACAGGCCTGGGCAAACAGGCATCCTCCATCTGTTGGATCTTCAGTGCTTGAGCACAGCCCCAAATAGGCATCCTCCAAAAACCAAACAAGCATCCTCCAGCTGTCAGACTACCATGCGCTTCAGTGTAATCTCAAGGAAAGGTAGAATCAATTCACCATGCCTCAAGACACATCAAATACCTCATTCATGAGCCGGTAAACTGCCAGGCATTAGACTCACTCCACCACATGCCCTCAGCACAGCCCAAGACATTAGGGTCCCCTAGGGGTCCCAGGAACACATCAGCACAGCACAAAAAAAAAAAGCTAGAACAGTACTTTTTCCATCCTGGGAACAAACTTCAAATTAAAAAAAAAAGAAAGGAATAAAAATAAAAACAAATGTTAAGAGACCGTTGAGGGTCACAGAGAGGTCATTGCATGCCTGGGAATGGCCTAATCACCCTCTTGCCCAGGTTCACCCTTGGCCTAATCTTCTGGTTCCACTCTCTGGATCTTCTTATCTTTTCCTCCTGTTTGAGCATTGTGTTTAACCCTAATCTGGTGATAGCATCCTTGTGTGAGAAGTACTGGCCTGAGGAAATAAACTTTACCCTCTGAGGTCTACTAACTGGGAAGTATTTGTTTGATTTGCTAATTGGAGAACACCAAGTGAATTGGGGGTAAACCAAGGACTAAGAGGATATTTAAACTCTGGAATTTGGTAAAATAAAGGAGAATTTGTCAATCTTTGTCTCCTGCCTCTTCAACATTCCTCTGAGACAAGTATTAGTTATGAGAAACTGATAAGTTAGCCAGCAAGGCATGTAACAAACAATAAGAAAAAGAATATGAAGACCTAAAGTTATTATAGTTACAGGGAAGACCAAAACACAAACATGGAAGAGGACAACAATGATAAAAGCCCTATGGTCAAGCCACCACCCCCCAAAATATAGGATTTGGTTTCAAACCCAGAAAAACTCATGGAAGAGTTCAAAAAAAATTTAAATCATATAAGGGGAAGAAGAAAAATTGGAAAAAGTAAACAAATGCTTAAAAAGTAGAATTGGCCAAATGGAAAAGGAGATACAAAAATTCACTGAGGGAAAACAACTCTTTTAGAGAGTAAAATTGGCCAAATGGAAAAGAAAGCACAAAAGCTAATTGAGAGTAGCAAGTCTAAAGACTTGCTAAAGTTAGAATAGGGCAAGTGGAATCTAATGACTCTGAGACATCAAAAATTCATAAAACAAATAATGAAATAATGGAAGAATGAAAAAATGGAAGAAAATATTAAATACTTCATGGGGGAAAATGTTTGACTTGGAAAATAGATCCAGGAGAGAATATATCAGGATTATTGCACTACCTGAAAGCTAAGACTGGACAGCATTTTTAAAGAAATTATTAAGGAAAACTGCCATGATGTTCTACTAATCACCTCAGTAAAGAGATTTCCAAACAAAAATTTCAAGGAAAATTATAGTCAAATTTCTGAATTATCAGATAAGACATTATAAGTGACCAGAAAAAAAAATCAAATATTAAGGAGTCACAATATGAATAAGACAGGATGTGGCAACTGCAACATTAAAGTATTGATCATGGCACTTGATTCCAGGATGCAAAAGAGCAAGGAAAAATCAAGAATTACTTACCCAGCAAGATTAAGCATAACACAGTAAAGAACAAAAATTATCTTATCATGAAATAGAAGAATTTCAAGTTTTAATATATCTAAATTTAAAAAAATAGATCTAAATTTAAAAAATTGATCTCTACTATCAAAGAGAAGCATAAACAGGTAAAAAGGGGAAAGAAAAGAAGGGGAATAAATGGAACTAAACTGTTTGCATCCCTGCACAGGAAGATGATTCTTGCAGTTCTTAAAAATAAACCTGTATCACTAATGGTACAGCCAGAAACAATATTAATAAATAGAAGGTACAGGTAAAAAGTGAATTCAAGAAAATTACATAAAAATAAATGATGAGAAAGAGTACTACAATGGGTGCAGAAGGAAGGGAGAGATTGAAAGGATTAAATCATTTCACAAGAGACAAAAAGATCTAGTACAGTTGAAGAAAAGATGAGAGTGTAGGCAACGTTCACCTTCATTGGTATTGGTTCAAAGAGGAACTAATATACATAATAGTTGAATATAGGAATCCTATTTACCAAAGGAAAGTAGGAGAAGAGAATATTAAATAAAGGAATAACAGTTAGGACCTGACAGACAGGAGGGCAGATAAAGGGAGTTGTAGACAGAAGTAAAAACACTGATGAGAAGGGAAAAGGTGAAAAGAGAGGACAAACAGGAGGGGGAAGAAAAGGATGAAGGCAAATAAAAGAAAGCAATCATAACCCTGACTAAGAATGGGATAAACTCTCCTATAAAGCAGAAGCAGATAGCAAAATGGATCAAAATCAGTATATTGCAATTTGGTTTTTTTTTTTACTACACTTGATATAAAGAGGTATACACATTGGAAAGGTAAGGGGATGGAGCAGAATCTATTATGTTTCAGCTGAAGTGAAAAAAGTATAGGTAGCAAGTCTGACATCAAACAAAGTAAAAGCAAAATTAGATCAAATTAAAAGAGATAAGGAAGGAAATTACACCTTCCTAAAAGGTACTATTAATAATGAAGTAATATCAATATAAATAATGTATGTATCAAATGATATAGTATCCTTAAAGGACAAGTTAAGTGAGTTACAGGAAGAAATAGACTAAAAATATACTAATGGGGGAAATTCAACTGTTGTCTCTCAGAACTCAATAAATCCATAAAAAAAAAACAAGAAAGAATTTAAGGAGGTGAAGAGAATATTAGAAAAGTTAGATATGATATAACACTGGAGAAAATTGACAAATAAACAAAAATGATCATCTAATAGACCATAAAAACCTCAAAATCAAATGAGAAAGGCACAAATGCTCAATATAATCTTTTCAAATCATAATTCAGTAGCAATTATATTCAACAAATATTAATGGAAAGATAGATAAAAAATTATTTGGAAGCTACATATTTTAATCCTAAAGAATAAATGGGTAAAAGAATAAATCAAAGAAACAAACAAAATTTCACTAAAGAAAAAGACAACTATGATATGAGAAGAAATTTTATTTCTTTAAATACTTATATCACCAAAATGAAAAAAAATCAATGAGTTAGCATGCAACAACAACCAAAAGCAACAACAAAATACTTGAACAAATTAAAAAATCTCCAATTGAAAAACCAAATTTGAAATCCTAAAAATTAAAGGTGAGATTACTAAGATTGAAAGCTTAAAAAAGCTATTAAATAAATCTAGGGGGCTGGTTCTATGAAAAACCAATAATATTGATGTCATTGGTTAATTTGATTTAAAAAAAAAAAGAAATAAGACCAAAATCAGTAGCAAAAATTCAAAGGGTATAATCACCACCAATGCATTATTAGTGAAGTTGCAAAATGATTCAACCATTCTGGAGAATGATTTCTTTTTATGCCCAAAGGACAACCAAATTATGCCAACATATTGATCCAGCAATACCACTATTAGTTTTATTTCCCAGTGATATTGTTAAAAAGAGAAAAAATGCCTTATATGTACAAAAACATCTTTAGCAGACCTTCTTACAGTGGCAAAATGTTGGAAATTGAAAGTATACACATTTATTGGCAAATGGCTAAATAAGTTGCAGTATATGAAAGCAATAGAATACTATTGTATAGTAAGGGGAAAAAATCTGGAAAGACTTGTACAAACTGATACAAAGTAAAAAGACCAGAACCAAGAAAATATTGCATACTGTAGCTGAAACACTGTATAATTATTAACTATGAATAACTCAACTCTTCTCAGTAATACAATGATCCAAGACAAGTACAAATATCTCATGATGAAAAATGTTCTCTACATCCAGATAAATAACTAATGGACTCTGAATGCAGATCGAAACATATTTTAAATTACTTTGTTCTTTCTCATGGTTATTTTGCCTTTTGATCTGTTTTTTTTTTACACAATTGAAAGTAATATGTAACTTTACATCATCACATAGGCATCAATTATAACAGTCTATCATCTTCAAAAGAGAAGAGGAGGGGAAAGAAAGAGAAAAATTTGAAACTCAAAATCTTGCAAAAATGGGCAAAAAACTTTCATGATTTTTAATTGGGGTAAAATGTTATCAAAAATTATAAAATGAGGGAGTTGAACTAGATGACTTTTAAGATTGCTTTCATACTTAATGTCTATGATCCTGTGACCTTGAATTCTGCAGTTCATTCAATGGTCAAACACCTTAGGTTGAACAGCTAAGCTTACTATTTTGAGAATATTTTTTTGTATTCTATTCAGAACCTTCAATGTTCTTAGGAGGCAGGCACTGCACTACTCTTAGAAGTATTACATCACCCTTGATTTGGAGCTCCAAACCTTCCTGCATCAATTTACATTCTGAAGGTTATCTGCAAACCCAGAAGGGCTGCAAATGGAAGATACTCATTTTTTCTTATTATAAAGAAGATTATTTTCTAGAAGTTACAATATTATTTGGAATTCTTCAATTTCAGGAACTAGTTTTGCCTGAAAGTTTTGTTTTCTCCATTCATGAGTCTCTGAATTGCTTTAGAAAGCATGTTTAATTTTTCTTGAAAATGTTTTTCTCAAATATAAGAGGCTATATTGGACTGTTTCCAAAGATACTGTTATTCATGCAGAATTGGTTATAGCAAGGACTTAATAGTTCTCACTTTCCAAGTTTCCTAATACATACAGCTGCAATAACAAAAAAAATTAAAATAACATCAACATTTCAGAGCTCATTTCAGTTTCAATGTCATCATAAGTTATAGCCAGACTAGTGGTCTACAAACATTCAGATGTAAGATACTAAACTCAAAGAAATGGGAAGCTGTTTGCTAGATAAAAAAAACATGGAGAAGCCCTTGCATAGTTTTCTTATTACAATTTCATTAAGGCCTTATCCACATACTGCAACATAATCCAGAATGCCCTGGATTCTAGAACTCCATGCTAATGGAGCATAAATTCTTAATGGGTCTAACAAGCTAGAAAGATTTTAAGTATATTCTGGATATGTTTGCCAAGTTTCTTGTTTGTTATCTGAGGACCAACCAACTCAAGTACAAAAACAGTAAATATAGAAGGCTGCTGATGAATTATTTTGAAGACAAAATTACTAATTATTTCTTTACTGCCTAAAAAAAATACTGATGTCTCTATTCACCATTCTCAGAAAACCCTCAATTAATTCATTCATTTCAAAGACATATAATCCTCTTTCCTTTCTTTTGTGCTAATCAGAATAGTCCTTGAAAAGATTACCTTTAATAGTCCCCTCCCATTTTTTTCCCTCTAATATTTTTCTTACTCTGAGTCTGGCTTTCAACTTCATCATTCAAATGAAACTGAACTTTCCAAAAATATCAATGATTATCTAGCTTAGCTAGCTATCTAGTTAGCTAGCTAGTTATCTACTTACCTACATATATGTATGCATATGTATATGTATATATATATATACATACACACATTTATATAGCGTATAATAGTAAAAATTCAACTTACCTCCTCTCAATTGATAAAGAAAGTAAAATAAAAACACTGTTAAAACTTGCTTAATGGAAAACACTGGCAGGGTGGGGCCAAGATGACAATGTGAAACTAGGCTGTGCCTGGAGTTGTTCCCTACCCAAAGTTAAATGAAACCTCTAAACAATTATTAAAGCTACAGATTTCACCAAAAAAGGGCAAAACAAGTTCTCCACTCTAGATATCATGGAGAATCTTCAGTGAAGGTCTGTCTCTTTGAATGGAAAGAGAAATTATAGCTCAGCTAGGCAGGAGAGCCAGAAAGTCAGAAGGTTTCTAGACACAGCAGAGCCCAGGTCTTGGCAGTTAGATAGCAGCCCTAATCACTGATCAGATAAATATCAGGCCAACAAGAAGGATTCCTAGCCCAGACAAAGTCTGAGCCCTGGGAACACTGGGGCAACCAACAGGACTGGGGAGGGAACAAATCACTGCTTAGCCAAAGCCTGGACATAAAGGAGGAAACAGATGTTTGCAAAGGTAATGACTGGGTTCCAAAGGCAATACCTGGGCAGGAGACAAGAAAGGGTCCAAACCCCAGTCCCAGCACAAAAAACTCGGGACTATACTCTGTACATATCAGGGAGAGAACTCAACAACCAAAATGAACAACAACAGCAACAACAAAAAAAAACCCTAACCATAGAAAGCTACTTTTCAAATAGAGATGATAAAAATGCTATCTCAGAAGAAGAAAGTAATTACCTACAAGAGGAGTCTCTAAGGAATTTATGAATTAGATAAATCCAAAACCTCATGGAAGACCTTAAATGAGATTTTAAAAGCCAAAAAAGAGAGGAAGAAAAAAAATGGAAAAAAGAAATGAGAGCAATGCAGGAGAATTATGAAAAAAATGACCAAAGAAATCAAGTCCTTTAACAGTAAAAATGAACTACTGGAAAAATTATACAACTCATCAAAAAATAAAACCAATCAACTAGAAAAGGATTACAACTCATCAAAAAGTAAAATTTACCTGCTAAGAAGAAAATAAAAATCCTAAATATTAGAATTGGAGAAATAGAAACTAAAGACTTTATGAGACACTGAGATTTCATCAAAAATCAAAAGGCTGAAAAAAAATTGAAGAAAAAGTAAAGTACCTTTTAGGAAAGATAAACAACCTGGAAAATAGATACAGGAGAGATAATTTATGAATTATTAGACTACTTGAAAACCTACATTAAAAAAGAGTATGGAAAGTATCTTTCAGGAAATTATCATGGAAAACTGTCCAAATATAATACATGAAAGAGACAAAATAGTCCTTGAACATATACATAGAGCATAGAAAGAGACCTCAGAATAAAGGCTCCAAGGAATATCATGACTGTAATCAAGAAATCTCAACTAAAGGAGAAAATACTGCAAGAAGCCAAAAAAAACCAATTTAAACACAAAGGTAGTACAATCAGGACTTATTAGATTCAAATTAAACTTACAACCCTGCAAAATCCAGTATATTTTCTTAGGAAAAGCTGAATTTTCTTTTCTTTTTTTTCAGGAAAAGTATCTTCACAAGTGCTTAATTGCAGAATCAAGTTTTGGGGGTGACCATCGATGTACTAATGGCATATTCCCATACAGCTGAATTCTTCAAGTGCATTAAATTTTAAACAGGGCTGCAGATGTACTATTGGTACATCTCCACAGAACTGAACTCTCCAAGTGAGTAATACCACTACTGTTCACATACTACAGAACATGTCTGCAATTTTAAATTCAACAGATCTTTAGCATGAAACCCAAGGTACAAATGAGCTTAAAAACAGGTACTTAACAAGTCAGAAGATCCTATCTCAAACTGAACTCCCACAATGATGGGATGATCTTTATTCAGAATCCTTAGACAATATACTGAAATGCCTTTCAATAAGTTAAAGATAGTATTTAATCAAATCATTGCAATTAAGCTATTTATGCATGAAAAGTTAAGGAATTTAAGAGATTCAATAGAACTGGCCTTTGGATAGGCTGGGGCATAACTTTTTTCCCCCCAAGAACAATTCTCTTACCCCCCCAAAAAAACTCATGTAACAGGTAAAAGTCTTATGAAATTATTAAGTAGGCTTTCCGCATAGTTTAGTAAAAGAAGCCAGGTTTAATTATAACTTTCTAAGAAGTGGGGTACATAGTCCTTGATTTTAAAAAATGTTGTTTAAATCTTTTAAAATAAACAGTAAAAAAGATAGCTTGGTTGTGATTGGAATTGTGACTGAAACAGAAAAAAACAGATTGTTTCTTATTTAAACACAAGCCTACCTAATCTACATAATTTCTCTATTAGAACTGCTGAGCAAAATTTTTAAATAGCCATTCATGATCAAAATTCTCAGGTCAATGAAATCTATTTAAATAGGGTCATTATGGTATGCGTGAAAAAAAGAAAAGAAATATCATCACGAGAGACATATTTTTAAAATAAATAAAGCAGCAGGCAACTATTACTCATTGGTGGCCTTTTTAAGATATGCTATCATGCCAGCCTTCTCCCCCTTCTTCTTGATGCCTGCAAAGATCATCTTTGTCCTAGGGATATACTTCTTTGGGTTTTCCAAGTATTCCATCAAAGTATCCTCTCCCCAAGTGATATATTTGTTTTTGTTGGTATCTGTGCAAGAAAAACCTGAGACTGACCAGTCTTATGGCCAAAGAATCCATTGAGATTAGGTTTGGTTTTGTGTTTGCCACCATTTTCAAACTTATGGCACAGGACACACTTCTGAACAAATATCTTCTTGCCCCCTCCATGTCTCCCATTGTGAATTTGGCTCAGCCTGCAGCCCAGAGTGCTCAGCAGCTCATATATCCCTCCATCGGCCACCTATCAACTTTCCTCTGTCCTGAAAAGCTGAATTTTCAATGAAATAGAAGAGCTTCTAAAATTTTCTGATAAAAAGACCAGAAGTGATCAGAAAATTTGATCTTCAAATTCAAGAGTGAAGATAAGTGAAAAGTGGAAATAAAAACTCTAGTCAAGAATATTAAACTGTATACATTTCTATAAGGGAAGATATCTCTTGTAAGTCTTGAGAATTGTATTTCTCTTAGGACAATTAAAGGACTTAATGTACTTGAAGGGATTGTACTTAGAAGATATGTTATAAATGAGACATGAATGTGATGTTAATTATTAGGGTCATCTTTCCCCACAGACAGAGGGAGAGAGAGTATGTAGAAGCTCTATATGTAATTAAATCACAAAGTGACCTTAATTTACCAGATACTATAGTTAAGGAGGTTTGTAGCACAAATGGGACAGAAGGTGGGAGTGTCCTTAGAAAAGTTAGGCATTAAAAAAAGTGACCTTAACACATACTTTAGTAAACAAGAGTCATAGTACTATGTAAAGAGACATAGGGAGAGATTGTATTTCGAGGAACTGGACATGAAAAGATCATGAAGTGATTATACTTTGCTTTATGCTTTGACTTGAATTGGAAGGTGTATGCTTTTGGTTGGGGGGAGAGGTATAGGTAATTCATGAAATGATTTGACTTTGCATGATGTCTTGGTTCATGAGAATTGTACATCCATGGAAGATACTTGAAAAGAGATAATTGTAAAAATCAATTTATAATTTTATATTATTAATGGCTCTTGAGAAGTACATTTCTAATAGGACAGAAGGGAGTATACAAATGACTATGAGGCAATGTTGCTTATCAATCAATAAGCAATCAATCGATCAACCTTTGAGAATGGTACTTCTATCAGAACAAATAAAAGTAATATAAACCTGATCATATTCTTTGATCATGCTCTGGGAGCATCATCATCTTGTTTCTGCCCTGGAAGTACTACCAGATTTTTCTGAGAGCATCTTGATCATTATTTCTTAGAGCAAAATAACCTTTTATCACAATTTGTTCAATTATTCCCCAGCTGATGGGCATCATCATCATCAATGCCTTGAGACCAAAAAAGAATTGATATAAGTATCCTTGTACATATAGGCCCTTTCCCATTTTGCTTTTCATCTCCTTTGGGACACAGACCTAGTGGGGTCATTACTAGGTCAGAGGGAATGCATGGTTTTATACCCTTTGGTTAGAGTTTCAATAGCTCTATAGAGTATTTGAATAAGTTTACAATTCAACCAAAAGTGTATTATTACCAACATTTGTCATTTTCCTTTTCTGTCCTATTAGTCAATCTAACAGGTATAAGGAAGTACCTCAGAACTGTGTCAGTTTGCATTTCTCCAATAGTGAGCTTTTATCAATTGTTTATGCAAATTTTTGTGTTTTATATTTTTTCATTCTCTCCTTTCCCTTCCCTCTCCCCTCGACAGACACTGATCTATAATAGATTCTACATTTACAACCATTCTAAACATGGATCCATATTCATGATGTGAGAAAAGAACAAATTCAAATAGAAGAATGAAAATAGTCAAAAATGACTTAAGAAAACTTTTAAAAATTGAATATATTAAGTTTTGATTTTCGTTTAACTCCACATTTACTTTTCTGGAAATGAATGAAATTTTCAATAACAAGTTTTTTTAAAAAATTGTGTTTGATTATTGCACTGCTGAAAGAACAAATCAATCTTAGTTGATCATCAATCCATGTTGCTGTTAGTGTGTAGGATGGTCTGGTCCTGCTCATTTCACTTCATGCCAATTCATATAAATCTTTTTAGGCTTTTCTGAAATCCTGTCTCTTATGATTTCTTATAGTACAATAGTTTTCCATCACAAACCTATACCACAATTTGTTCAGCCATTTTCTTTGTCACTTCAAAAAGAGCTACTACGAATATTTTTGTACATGTGAGATTTTTATCCTTTCTCATGATCCCTACAGGATACAGACCCAGTAGTGGTATCAATGGATCAAAGGATAAGCCCACTTTTATTGCTCTTTGGGCATAATTCCAAACTGCTCTCCAGAAAGGTTGAATCAGTTCACAAATCCACCAACAATGCATGTGTTCTAATTCACACATCCCCTACAACAGTGATAATTTTCCTTTCTAGTCATATTGTACTATCTGTTAAGTGTGAGGTGATAGCACAGAAATGTTTCCATTTGCATTTCACTAATCAATAATTATTTAGAGTTTTGATTATATCATCTGGGAATCATCTTTCCATATCCTTTGACCATTTATCAATTGGAAAATGACTTGCTTTTTTTTAATTTAAACTCAACACTCTATATTTTAGAAATGAGTCCTTTAACAGAAACACTATTTGTAAAACTTGTCTACATTCTTTTTAATCTTGGTTGCAGTGGTTTTGTTTGTACAATACTTTTTAATTTAATGTAATCAAAATTATCCACTTTGTTTTTTATGGTGTTCTCTCTCTCTTCTTTTGTCATAAACTGTTCCCTTTATCATAAATTTGATAGGTAAACTATTCCCTGTTCTCCAAATTTGCTTATAATATTATAACCTTTTAGATCTAAATCTTTCACCCATTTTGACCTTATCTTAGTATAGGATGTGAGATGTTGGTCTATGCACAGTTTCTGCCATACTATCTTCCAGTTTTCTCAGCAATTCTTATTAAAGAATGAATTCTTATGCCAGAAGTTGGAATCTTTGAGTTTACCAAATAGCAAATTACTATAATCATTAATTGCTATTTCTTTTGCACCTACTTTATTCCACTGACATACCATTTTATTTCTTAGGCAGTACCAAACAAAAGTTTTGATGACTGATGCTTTAAAATAAAATTTTAGTTTTGATATGGTATAGTTTGGTAGGTCACCTTCCTTTGTATGTTTTTCATTAATACCCTTGATATTCTTTAACCTTTTGTTCCTCCATATGAATTTAGTTACTATTTTTTCTAACTCACTAAGGTAATTTTATGGAAGTTTGATTGGTATGGCATAATTTAACAGATAAAATTGTAATTTTTATTATATTAACTTGGTCTACCCTTGAGCAATTGAGATTTGATCAATTATCTAGATCTGATTTTATTTGTTGAAAAGTGTTTCATAGTTGTTTTCATGTAGTTTCAGAGTCTGTCTTGGCAGGTAAACTCCCAAGCATCTTATGTTGTCTGAATTTATTTTAAATAAGATTTCTCCTTTTAGCTCTTGCTGCCATGTCTTGCTAGTAATATGTTGAGTTGTCCTGTCTACCAGGGGATCCATTCAGCTTAGGAAAGAAAAAGAAAGATGCATACAGTCAGGTGGGGGTGCTAGCAGGACATCTAGCAGAGTCAGTTTATTGAAAGCATCAAGCAGGTCTTAAAGAAGAAAACCACAAAATTAGTATACAGGATAAAAACAATGATGTAATTATGTAGCTCTGTTTTGGGCAGGATGTAACCCAGCAGGATTTAACTCAGGTCAAGAATTTCTGGCACAGGGCTATCAACAAGTGAGGCCACACATGATGCAGTTGTGTTATCAAATCAGAGTTCCATAGAAAGCCTTCACTTTCGAGGGTCACCAAAGCTTGGGTTATTTAGTCATAACTGACCTCTGATCAGAACTTACTCAAGTAGCTCTCAACACTTCCCCCTTTTCTGTTTTGTTTTTGTTTTTGTTTTTTTAGGTTTTTGCAAGGCAAATGGGGTTAAGTGGCTTGCCTAAGGCCACAGGGCTAGGTAATTATTAAGTGTCTGAGACCGGATTTGATTTGAACCCAGGTACTCCTGACTCCAGGGCCGGTGCTTTATCCACTGCACTGCCTAGGCGCCCCCCCCCCCCTTTTCTGTTTAAACAACAAGCTCACAATTGTCCAACCTGATGCTCAACCTGAGTTATACGATTCTGAATTCTATTGACAGCATATATAGTAGCTTTGGTTACAGAAAAAAAAATACTTTGAAAAAACTTGGCAAACACAAAGTAAAAACATCAGGATAATCAATATGACACAAATGTATAATCCTCTGGGTCCAATGCCTGAAAAGGGTGAGATGATGAAACTATTTAATTATCTTATCAGCTGTCTTTTCAGGAATCAAGTCTCACTGGGAGGTTTCTTGGATGTCTTTAGCCAACTTATACAAATTATCAATACCAAAAGATAGTTTTTAAAATGAGAGAAAAACAACAAATGTTCAATATCATAATCACAGCAAAGCTGAAAACAGAAACAATATCATGTAACCATGTACCAATTACAGGTGGAGAAGACAACCAATTATACAATTTCTTGCTCAAATCTATATATTCTTCCCTAACAAGTTGTTCATTATAAAACTTTGTAATGCATTAAACCAAATGATAAAGATTTTCATAAAGTGTTTCTCTGAGCCTTAAATGCTCTAGTAACATTTTCTGACAATTCTTGAGTTTATTTTGCATATATCTTTTCCTTATTCATAATTTCTTTACATACACATGCTTAAATAATGCAATTGTAACAGTTAATATTATTTCCCCTCTTTTTCCCAGCAATGATCATAAATTTCCCTATATGGGCTATTTAAGACAGAAAAAATTATACCTAACTGCTCAGCATCTCTTCTTTGATATTTTCAATTGTAACTTTGTTATATCCCAAACAATTTTCAGCTTCACCTTATCAAAATAACTTCAGGCATACCTTTCTCTCCATAGTATAGTTTTTAATGTAAGCCCAATATTCAGTTCCTTTTGCAGTCCCCAAATGGTTCATGATTAATATAAGTATCACAAGTTGTTCTAATAGTCCATTCTGTGATTTCCTTTTTGCATGGTCTGTCCTTCTTTCTCCTCTTGTGTTATTTTTATTAATTTCTTAACTGTTATTCATTTTCTGTATTACTTTATCATCTGTTCCACATGGTCTGATGTTTCTTTTGGGCATCCAGACAGTTTCTCCATCTGTGGACAAAACAAAAGCATACCCTTGACCCCAGATTACTAATTTATTAAATCTTTTTCAATGTCCATCTTTTTTTATCCTTCTATATTACTCGATGAGTACTATTAGGGGTATTTATTATGTTATCTATGGTAATTTTATAACCAGGTTTTTCAGCCAGAGTTTTATTTTTATTAACCAAAGTCAAATAATTAATAGTTATAAAGCTTTATATAGGAGTGTCCAGTATCTACTCTCCCTCATTCCCCTTTTCTGTTTATGTAGGAATATTTTTAATGACCTATTCTTCCTCTCAACTATAGCTTGACCCATGGGATTATAAGGAATCTGTGCAATATGTTTAAGATTGTAATATAGACAGAAATGTTTAAATGAAATAAAAGTGAATCCAGAGCCATTATGTGTTTTTATGGATTTTGGTATCCCTGAAAAACAATAGAACAAATGATCAATCACACCTTGAGCAGCCTCTGAGCTTTGTGTTGTTGCCATTGTATATGAACTAAATGTATCTACAGAAACATGAATAGATTTCATTTTTCCAAAAGGTGCATAATGAGTCACATCCATCTGCCATAACTCATTAGGAGTTTGGCCTCTAAGATTCTTGAAATAATTTCAAGGACAGGATTTTACTATATTCCTAGTTTCTTTTCTGGTGACTTTAAATTCTTCCCTTAGTAATGAGGCACTATGATTACTTTCATATATATCCAGGCAATCCAGGATGGGAATTTACATATTTAATAAAGAAGGAATTGTATCTATTTCTAATAACTCTTAGCAATTCTTTAAAGAATTGATATAATACCACATCAGTGCTATGATTAATAAAGTCTATTTCCATAAATCTGATGACATGATAATCATGCTATCTGTAAAAATGTTAAGGAGTTATGGCTGTTCTCTTAATACTAATAATATAGCATATAATTTATTTTCTATCATTGCATATATGCTTGTACCTACAGGTTTAGAATAAGGTCCATCATATTGTTTAAAAATTTCAGGGAAACCAGAGGGTCATAACTTCTGGTATGTTCCCTCATTATCTCTACATAGCAAAAAATTATTAATTCCAGTTTTAAAGATTATTATAGTAAAATAGCTTATACAGATAAAACTAGATCACATAACTTTTTCATCATCTTGCTCATCAGCAAGTTATCTAACTATGGGTTACATAATTTTCAATTGCCCAGTCATCTGTCAAAGTCCCTCACATATCCTCAATATTATTGGAAATAATCACAATTAAGATATATGTCCCAATCTCTTATATGTTCTTTTTCTGAGTTTACCATTTTACTTCTTTAAAATTGAACATTTAACTCTTAACCTACATGAAACATAAGATCTCCAGGCTGACATCTCATTGTCTTAAAGCAAAAATAAAACAAGTTCTCTTAAAGTTAACCTTAGACCTGAATATCTTACACACACACACACACACACACACACACACACACACACACACACACAAACACACACACACACAAATTTCTTTTACATCTCTGTATTATAAGCTTATTTTCCTTTTATTCCAAATATACTATTATTTTCAAAAAGAAAATATGATTCTCTATGAATTTAGTTTTAAATATAGATATATTAATTTTCAAAAACCCCAATGTAAATTTTTCCCAAATCCAGTGTTACAAGATAGATATATAATTTCTAATTGATATAAGATCATAAACATGAGATGGAAAAAAAGCTTTTCACAAACTCTCTGGGCCAAAAAAGACCCTGAGAGATATAACTTGTTGGTAAGGTATTCTCTATTTTTTAATAACAAATCTTTACAAATGTGATGAATGACACTTTAATTTATTCATATTTTCTTATTGTAACCTAATTTTGAATCTTCAAAAAGAATTCTTTGAACCTATTCTTATACAAAGTTTACTAATTATACATAATACATTTTCAATTTAAAATATATTGTCTTTACTCTCTAAAACTTTGCAATTAAAAAATTGTTAAGACCAAACATTTCAAAAATGTTTATGACTTCAAGATTTTCTTTATAGTTCTCTTAATAATCTTATAAATTCCAAAACTCATATTTAAAATTACCTTAAATCATTTTCCTTTTCAAAATATAAAAGTCTGCAAATTCTTCTTCTTTGTATAAGTACTATTCTAATTTCTCAATGCTCTAACTCAATAAGAGCTTTCTATCCTCACTGACGAAATGGTGTTCTAGGAATTGAAGAATCCCCACATTGTGAGATAACAAGGTAGTATGTGGTGTGCAAAAACTGGCAGTTTAATTCAATTTTCAGATTATCCCAACCTCATTTAAACACATATCTCAATATAGACTTATAGCTCTCTGTACTTTCTTCTCTTACTACACTGATTTGTAAAATCACTTCTCAAAGTCCCCAAAATCATCTCTTATTCATACAAACTCATACTTGCTCCTGATTACTTTCTAGATGCTTAAACCAACTTCCATATTTCACAAATTGTTAAAAAAAATCCCAATAGTCTCTATATGCCTTTTCATTTTTCCTTGAAACCCTTTTTTCATAATTCAAATCTTTTAAAAACCTATCAGCCTGAACTACTTATATATTCCCTTGATATATTGTTTCATTATTCTTTTCTATGAACTCTTTTACTGACCAGTCAAGAAAAAATAATTTTAGGAACAATTTCAATTTCTACTGGGTCGCTTATAAGCATAATTTACCAAATCAGTAAGTAAAACTCTATTAGACAATCAGACCAGAAAACAAACAATAGAAAATAAAAGAAAATTAATAGAACCCCTTCTTTCCCCCCCAAAAAATGATTATCAGGAAAATCTCCTGGGGCGCCCAAATTATGAGTTTTTGGAAAAAGAAAAAGATCCAATTTTGAGCTAGAGAGGACCCTGAACTCAAGGGAAAACCTCACCTAGCTCTCATACTAGAGAAAATACATAGAACATTCAATATATCATAATACATTATTCCATAGAAAGGCATTAATATTTAATACTTCTGGATATTAACTAGTATTACTTTTGAGAAGGCAGTCACTTAAAAACCCCTCAGCCTAATTGGAATATCCCCTGTTCTTTTTTCAAATAGAGTAAACCAAATAATTTCTTTTTAAGGAGACAGTATTTTCTGGGGTGGGGGGGAGGTTGAATCTTCTGTTTTTAAATCCTCACCTGACCCATGATTTTCTGTAATAACTAAGATTATCAGGGGCGGCTAGGTGATGTAGTGGATAAAGCACCGGCCCTGGAGTCAGGAGTACCTGGGTTCAAATTCGGTCTTATACACTTAATAATTATCTAGCTTGGGCAAGCCACTTAACCCCAATGCCTTGAAAAATCTAAAAAAAAATCAAATTATGCAAAGTTTTATCTATTTTAGTGCTTTCCCCCCATAAAACAACTAAGTTTTGTTTATTGAATAGTTTTCTTGCTTTCATTTTTATCAATTTCACCTTTAATTTTCAGAATTTCTACTTAGTTACTTAATTGGAGATTTTTATTTTGTTCTTTCTCTAACTTTTTTAGTTGCACAATTCATTTTCTCCACTTTCTCAATTTTATTCTTGTATCATTTAGTGATATAATATTTTCCCTATAATTGCTTTGGCTCTTTTCCATAAGTTTTGATATGTTGTCTCACTATTAACACTGTCTAGGATGAAATTATTAATTCTTTCTATGATTCATTATTTAAAATTAGTTTCCAATTAATTTTAGTTCTATCTCTCCTTGGCCTTTTATTGCACATGATATTTTTGCATCATTATCTGAAAAGAATGCATTAAATAGTTCTGCCTTTCTACACACACGTATTTATGTACATGCATGTATGCATGTATGTGTATATTTACATACATATGTGTATATTTACATACATATGTGTGTATATATATATATATAAATATATATATATATATATATTTATATATATATACTTCTATCCCCATTCGATTTCTCCAGAGGTCTATCAATCTAAGTTTTCTAATATTCTATTCACCTCCTTAACTTCCTTAGTTATTTCATGTTTAGATTTATCTAATTCTGAGAAAAGGAGGCTGAGATCCCCTACTAGTAGAACTTTGTTGCCTATATATTCCTGTAACTCCTTTAGCTTTTCCTCTAAGAATCTGCATGCTACACCACTTGGTGCTTATAGGTTTAGTATTGAAATCCTTTCATTGTCAATGGTACCTTTTAGGAGGATGAAGTTTCCTTCCTGATCAGTTTAAATGAAGTCTATTTTTGCAGTTCCTTGACTGAGATAAGGATTGCTAACCCTTTTTTTCACCTCAAATGAGGCATACTATATTCTTCTCCAGACTTTTACCTTTACTCTGAATGTAATTTTCTACTTAAAGTGTTTCTAATAAGCAGCATATGGTAGGATTCTGGCTTTTAATCCATTCTACTATATGCTTCCACTTTATGGGAAAGTTCATCCCATTCACAGTTAAAAAAATTCTTTATTACCTTCCATACTATCACCCCACCATTAGGATTTTTCTCCTCCCTTCACCTTATCTCTCCTCCCCAATGTTTGCTTCTGAATATCACCTCCCTTAATGTGTCCCCCCTTCTATCCAACACCCTCCCTTTTGCTCCTTTTCTCCTTTTCCCCTTCCTTCTCTCCCTTCTATTAACTCATCCTTCCCTCCCTCCCCATCTCAGATTGTATTAAAAATTATAATCCTACAACATATTGTTTATAAGAAACAGATTTAAAGCAGAGATACACATAAAAGGTAAAGGCAAAAGACTGGAACAATCTATTATGAAGTAAAAAAAAGGCAGGGGTAGCAATTCTGATTTCAGATAAAACTAAGGCAAAAATAGATCTAATTAAAAAGAATAAGAAAAAATCTAAAGTTAGGAAATTTATTTATGAAATGTTGATAAATATTACTTATAATGCCCATTAATTGTGAAATGGCTGAAAAAGCTACGGCATATAAATGTAATGCAGTACTAGAGCTGTCTAAGAAATCATGAGCAGACTGGCTTCAAAAAAACATGAAAAACTTGCTTGAACTTAGGCTGAGTGAAGTAAGTAGAAACAGGACATTGTGCACATTACCAGCATCCTTGTGAGATGATTAATTATAATGGAAACAACTTCTCTTAGCAATTCAATGATCAAAAACAATCCTGAAAGACCTATTAAGGAAAATGCCATCAACACCCACAGAAGAAACTATGGATTCTGAATTCAAAGCAAGGAATACTATGTTGACTTTTTAAAACCTTTTTTTTATTTTCCTTTCTTTCTCTTCCCCACAACTGTAATCCTTATTTCACAACATGACTAATATGGAAATATATTAAGCACAATTTTACATGTACAAATTATAACAAATTTCTATCATACAGTGGAGAGAATGAAGGGAGGGTGATAGAAAAATGCAGAACTCAAAAGCTTACAAAAAGAAACTATCTGCATATAAATGGAAAATAAATAATAAAAAGATATTTTTAAAAAGAATCCATCAAGAAAAATTAAAAAATAAAAATAGGAGAAAATATGAAATACCTCAATGGAAAACCACTGATTCAGAAGAGATAATTTAAGAAATTCTGAACTACATCAATACCATGATCAAAAAAAAAGAAGGGCTTGGGTGGGGGGACAAAGCCAAGATGGCAGCAGGAAAGCAGTAATTCCTGGGAACTCCTTCCCCCAACTTCCAAAAAAAACAAGAACAAAAACAAAGGATGGCTCTAACCAAAATTCAGAGGAGAAGAACCCACAGAAAGACTGAGCAATGCTCTTTCCCAGTCCAAGATAACTTAGAAGTTCCACGGGAAAGGTGTGTTTCACCAGGACTGGGGTTGGAAAAAAAGCCACTGCCATGGCAGCAGCAAAGCACAGTGCAACCCAGCCCAGCCCAACCCAGAGATTACCAGTGATAGCTTTGAGGAGTGGTTAGAGAACTCTGCTACACCAGAATGAGTGTGGAGTGAAGAGCACAAGCAAGAATCTGGAGAAAGCCGCCTGTACCCTCAGAGAAGGTAAGGGAAGTCTGCTGAGATTTCCTTGCTCTCCCTGGGGTAGAACTCTGCTGTTTGCCTACATTCAGATATTGCAGTTTGGGCTTCCATACTAAATAACCAAGCCAGATCCCTCCTTATAGCCCCAGGGCAGAGGGAAGTATGGGGGCCATCTACCTATCAAAGCACAGGAAAGAAAGCATAAGATCTTGGAGGAATAAAGGTCCCAGTGGGGTGACCCCGCTCAAAAAACAACCCCAAAGCCTTGGAAGTGCTGTAAATTAGTCTTGGGCTGAGGAAATGAGCAAACAACAGAAAAAAAAAAAGAATCTGACTATAGAGAATTACTTTAGTCCCATGGAAGATCAAAACACATACTCAGATGATGACAAAATTGAAGCTTCCATATCCAAAATCTCCAAGAGAAATAGAAAATGGGCTCAGACTGTGGATGAGCTCAAGAAAGCCTTTGAAAAGCAATTAAGGGAGATGGAGGAAAAATTGGGATGAGAAATGAGAGCGACGTAGAAAAATAATGAAAACCAAATCAAAAGCTTGGTGAGGTGTGGCTAGGTGGCACAGTGGATAGAGCACTGGCCCTGGAGTCAGGGGTACCTGAGTTCAAATCTGACCACAGATACTTAATAATTACCTAACTGTGTGGCCTTGGGCAAGCCACTTAACCCCATTTACCTTGCAAAAACCTAAAAAAAAAAAAAAGCTTGGTGAAAGATATGCAAAAAAATACTGAAGAAAATAATATGTTAAAAAACCAGTTTAGGCCTAATGGAAAAAAGCAAAAAAAAAAAGGCAAATGAGGAGAAGAATGCCTTAAAAAAGCAGAATTGGTCAGCTGGAGAAGGAGATAAAAAAGCTCTCTGAAGAAAATAACTCCTTCAAATGCAGAATGGAATTAAAGGAAGCTGATGACTTTGCAAGAAATCAGGAAGAAATAAAACTCTTCCAAAAAAGTCAAAAATTAGAAGAAAATCTGAAATATCTCATTGGAAAAGCTACCAACCTCTAAAACTGATCCAAAAGAAATCATTTAAAAATTATTGGGCTATCTGAAAGCTACAACCAGGAGAAGAGCCTGGACTTCATTTTTCAAGAAATAATACAGCAAAATTGCCCTGACATCCTAGAAGCAAAGTTTAAAATAGAAATTGAGAGAATTTACTGGTCACCTCCTGAAAGAGATCCCAAAAGAGAGACAGAACCATTGAAATCTGAACACAGACTGAAGTACAATTTTTTTTTCTCTCTCTGTTCTTGAGGTTTCTCATCTTCTTGGTGGGGAGGGGGTTTATGTTTATTCTTATGTTTATTCTAACACATTCAATTTACACCAATATATGACATGGAAACAAGGTAGAGATTATCAGACAGCTTTCTGTAGACAGGGGAGGGAAGGGGGGGCAAATTGTAGAATTCAGAGCCTTGCAAAAAATTATGAGTAGATATTACTATTGTATATAATTGGAAAACAAATAAAATGTTAAAATCTTAATTAAAAAGGGCCTGGACAACATCTTCAAGAAACCATCAAAGAAAACTGAGTCAGAGATTAGTAACAGTCATTGAACGAGTCCACCAAACAGCCTCTGAAAGGGGATCCCAAAATGAAAATTCCAAGGAAGATTGTAGTCAAATTTCAGAATTATCAGGTTAAGAAAAATATACCATATGCAGTTAGAAATAATTCAAACAGCAAGGAAACAAAGTCAGGATTAGGCAAGAATTGGCAGCCTCACCATTAACGGATCAAAGGACCTGGCATATAATATTCCAGAGGTCAATGGAGCTTGGATTAAAATGAAGAATCAATTGCCCAGAAAATCTGAATATAGTCCTTAGGGGAAAATATAAACATTCAAAGATAAAGGTGACTTTCAAATTTTCCTGATAATAAAATTCAGTCTTAAGACATGAAACTAAAGAAATATATGAAAAGGTTAATTGGGAAGTGGAAAAGAAAAAAAATTAAATTCAATAAGATTAAACTGGCTATATCTCTACATGGGAGTATGATACTTTTAACTCTAGAGAACCATATCTCTGTTAGAGGGAGCATACTTAGTATGGCTTTTACTGAGTCAAAGGGTATGATCAGTTTTAATGCTCTTTGGACATAGTTTGATTTTGCTCTCCAGAATAGTTTGACCAATTCACAACTCCACGAATAGGGCATCAATGTCTCAATCCTCCCACAGCCTTTCCAATATAGATTATTTCTCTCTTTTTGTTCTCTTAGTCAAACTGATATTAATGGTTGTACTTCATAGTTGTTTTAATTTGCATTTCTCTAATCAGTAATGATTTGGAACATTTTTTTCATAGGATTATATATAGCTTTACTTTTTTTTTTTCCTTTGGAAACAGCCTGTTCATAACCTTTGATCAATGTTCAATTGAAGAAAGACTCATAACCTTTTAAATTTGATTCAATTCTCTATACATTCTGGAAATGAAACATTTTTCCAAACCCCAGATGTGAAAATTGTTTCACATCTTTCTGTTTTCCTTCTAATCTTGTTGGTATTACTAAAAAACTTTTAAATTTAATATGGTCAATATCATCATTTTGTAATTTATAATGTATTCCATTTCTTGTTTGGTCATGAATTTCTCCCTGTTCCATAGAACTTACAGAGTATTTCTTGATCTGTTAATTGATTTTTGGTGTCACCATTTCTGTCAAAATTCTGTATTCATTTCTGAATCTTATTTGGTAAAGGGTGTGAGATGTTAGTTTATGCCAAGTTTTTGCCATACTATCTTCCAGTTTTCCCAACAATTTTTGACATATAGCAAGTTCTTATCCCAGAAATTAATCTCTTTGAGTTTGTCAAACAATATTTGCTTCTATTTCTTTTGTACCTATTCTAATTCACTCTTCCATTATTCTTTCTTAAAAGTACCAGGTAGTTTTGAGGACTGCCACTTTATACCATAATTATAGATCTGGTAAAGCTAGGTTATCATGCTTTACATTTTTTTCATCAGTTCACTTGATATCCTTGACCTTTTGCTGATCCCAATGACTTTTGTTACTGTTTTTTCTAGTTGGGTAAAATAGTTATTTAGTATTTTGATTGGTATGGCACTGAATAAGTAATTTAATTTGAGTAGAGTTGTCATTTTTATTATATTAGTTTGACCTAACCATGAGGAATTGACATTTTTCTTCATGTTTAGATCTGACTTCACTTGTGTGTAAAATGTTTTGTAATTGTGTTCATGCAGTTTCTGGTTTTGACCTAGGAGGTAGATTCCTAAGTATTTAATGTTGTCTGCAGTTACTTTATTATTTTCTTGGTTTTAGCAAGGCAATAGGGTTAAGTGATTTGCCTAAAGTCACACAGCTAGGTAATTATTAAGTGTTTGAGACCAGATTTGAACTCGGGTACTCCTGACCCCAGGGCTGGTGTTCTAAACACTGTAATACCTAATTGCCCAAATAGTTTAAATTCTTAAAAAAAATTTTTTCAAGGCAGTAGAGTTAAGTGAATTGTCCAACATTATACAGCTAGGTAATTATTAAGTGTCTGAGCTCAGATTTGAACTCAGGTCCTCCTGACTCTATGTTTGATGGTCTATATACATTGTGTCACCTAGTCACTCCTACAGTTACTTTAAATGGAATTTCTCTTTCTATCTCTTGTCTTTGGGCTTTGTTGCTCATTTATAGAAATGTGTTGATTTATATGGGTTTACCTTGTAGCCAGAAACTGCTGAATTTGTTAATTATTTCAGTAGATTTTAAGTTGATTTTCTAGAGTTATCTAATTATACCATGATATCATCTGCAGTTTTGCTACCACATTGTCAATTCTAACTCCTTGGTTTATTTTTCTTCTTCTATTGCTAAAGCTCACATTTCTAATACTATAATGAATAGCAATGGTGACAATGGACATCATTGTTTCAGCCCTGATCTTATTGGAAATGTTCTTAGTTTATTCCCATTACATATAATATTTGTTGATATTTTAGATAACTACTCATTATTTTAAGGAAAACTCAACTTATTCTTATACTCTCTAGTGTTTTTAATAGTAATGGATGCTGTATTTTATCAAAGGTTTTTTTTCAGCATCTATTGAGATAATAATAATATGATTTATTGGTATGTTTAATTACATTTAATGTTTTCCTATTATCAATCCATCCCTGCCTACCTGATATAAATCCTACCGAATCATGTTGTATTATCCTAGTATTAACTTGCTGTAATCTCTTTACTAAAATTTTATTGGAGATTTCTGCATCAATGTTGATTAGAGAGAGTGGTCTATAATTTTCTTTTTCTATTTTTTTCTGTTTTCTATTTTGACTCTTCCTGGTTTAGATATCAGCACTATACTAGTGTCATAAACAAGATTTGGTAGGACTCCCTCTTCTATTTTATAAATAGTTTTTTTAGAATTGGAATTGGAATTAGCTGCTCCTTAAATGTGTGGTAGAATTCACTTGTAAATCTATCTGGACCTGGAGACATTTTCCTTAGGAAGTTTAGTGTTGGTTTCTTCAGTTTCTTTTTCTGAAATGAGGTATTCAAGTATTTTATTTCCTCCTGTGTTAATCTAGGTAGTTTGTATATTTTTAAATATTCATCCATTTCACTCAGGCAATCAAATTTATTAGTATGCAATTGGGCAAAATAGCTCTGAATTATCTCTTCAATTACCTCCTCATTGGGGATGAACTCACCCTTTTCATTTTTGATAATGGTAATTTGGTATTCTTTTTTTAAATCAGATTAACTAAAGTTTTATCAATTTCATTGATTTTTTTCATAAAACCAACTCTTGGTTTTATTTATTAGATCAATGATTTTTCTTCCTCTCAATTTTATTAATCTCTTCTTTGATTTTCAAAATTTTTAATTTGATATTTAATTAGGGATCTTTAATTTGTTCTTCCAGCTTTTTTAGCTGCATACACAATTCATTGATCTATTTTTTCTAATTTATTATATAAGCATTTTCATTTTTCATTTTAATTTTTTAATTTTTACACTCATGTGGGTCTATATATTTTGGGGGGAGGGGTATTATGTTTACTCTTAAACAAGAATACTTTAGTAATGTATAAAAATTATTTGTTCAAAATAAGAATAAATAAATTTTAAAAAATTTATTTTATTTTTAATTTATGTAATAAAACCATCATTTCCATAATATAGTACAATAAAAAAGATGATCACACTATAAAAAAATAAAACATAAATTTAAAAAACTTTTTTGACCATATAAATTTTGGAATGCTGTTTCTTAGATGAAATGATTAATTATTTCTATGATTTATCTACTCATTCTTTAAATTTAAGTTATTTGGTTTCCATTTAATTTTTAGTTTATCTTTCCATGGCATTTTATTACAGGTAATTTTTATTACATCATGATCTGAAAAGTGTGCATTCATTATTTCTGCCCTTCTGTATTTGGTTGTAAGGTTTTATGCCCTAATATATGGTCAGTTTTGGTATAGGTGACATGTCCTGCAGAGAAAATGTATACTCTTTTCTATCTCCATTCAATTTTCTTCATAGGTTTATCATAGATAAGTTTTCTAAGTTTTTCTTCACCTTTTTAACTTTCTTCTTGTTTATCTTATAGTCAAGATTTATTTAATTCTGAGAGAGAGAGAGAAGTTGAAGTCCCCAATTATTAAAGTTTTGTTATCTATGTCTTCCTGTAATTTTTTCAGTTTCTCTTCTAAGAATTTGAATGCTATACCCAGGTACATATATGTTTAATAATGAAACGACTTCACTGCCTAGGGTGTCTTTTAAGAAGATGTAATATCCTTCCTTATTCCTTTTAATGAGATCTATTTTTGCTTTTACTTTGTTGGAGATTAAGATTACTGCAGCTGTTTTTTTTTCTTCTGCTGAAGCATAATATAGTTTGCTTCACCCTTTAACCTTTACCCTATGTGTATCTCTCTGCTTCAAATGTGTTTCTTTTAAACAACATATTGTAGAATTCTGGCATTTAATCCATTCTGCTGTCCACTGCTATTTTATGGGAGAATTCCTACCATTCACAATTACAGTAAGATTATTAATTCTGAATTTTCCTTCTTACTATCTTTCCCCACTTATACCTTTTTCCTTCCTTTCCTCTTATTACTCCTCACTAAAGTTTTGCTCCCTTTCCCCTTTAACTTTTCTATTTAATTTTAAGTTTAAGTTTGCTTTCACATACCTTCACCTTCCCTTTTATTATTCCCTTCTTCCCCCCCCCCACTTCCCTAGGGTAAGATTTTTAAATCCAATTGGGAATGTATTCTATTCTCTCTCTGGGTCAAATATATTCAGTTAGATTTATTGTTTCCATATTCCCCTCTTTTACTTTACTATAATAGGTCCTTGTGCCTCTTTACCTGGTGTTATTTATCCACTAATGTCTAGCCTTCTCCTAGCTTAGTCCTTATTTTTAATGTGTTTACTATTTTAACCCTGTCTTGTATTTACATAACCTTTATCAAAATATACTCCTTTTATCTGACCTGATGCAAAGATTGATTTATTAATTGTTTACTTGATTGATTGAGAAGCAGCATTGTCTCATAGGCACTAAGTACCTTCCCTACTTTGTCTCATTAGAAATATACTTCTCAAGAGTCATGAATCACACCAAATTATAATCATTACATACATTACCCTCTTTTCAAATACCCTCCATGGACACACTCTCCTCATAAGTCAAAGAATCATGCATGGAAAGTCAAATTATCTAATCAACCATTTATACATCCGCCCAGGTATATTTCCTCCAATTGTAGCCAAAACATCAAACTAAGAAAATTCATTTCATGATGTTTTCATGTCCAGTCCCTCTAAGGATACAATCTCCCTCCATCTCTAAGGTACTTCATAGCCCTACAGCCTTTCCCAACCAAAATATCCAGTATACTCTCTCCTACTGTCCATTTTGCACCCAGCCATGGTTCTTCAGCCCTCATTAACTAAAGAATGAATTAAAATAAAATTACTTCCTAAAATTTTTATGTCCAACCCTTCTAAGTAGGTTCTCACCCCCTGCCTCTATGGTACTACAAACCTCTAAGTATCTAGTAAAGTAATGTCACATCTGATTTAATTAAGTATAGAGACTCTAAGTACTCTAAGTACAGGGAAACCCTGAAAGTCTCTCTTAAGAATTTTACAATTGATCATAAGGTAAAAGAGACATTGGCACAGGATCACTCAGCACAATAAGCTCATCAGAGAAAGTGCTGAGCTCTATGAGCAAAGCAGAATTAAAGTACCTCAAAGGAAACATAAGCTACATAAGTTTAGAGTAAACACTCCAGTTATTTACTTGGACTCTTTTTGCATGACCTATAGTAGAGCATTCTGAGCTCATATTGATCTGATCAGTCACAGTGGACACATAGTAATTTGTCTCAAACTCAGTGATGTCATTTTGGTCTCCTTTGATAGAAGGACAAAAGCTCGTCATTCCCATATCCTCTAAGTACAATCTCTTCAACTATATTCAGCCCTTTAACTATCCCAAGGGAAATACAATTCTCAAGAGTTACAAGTGTTATCTTCTCTTGTAGGGTTGTATACAATGTAATGTTCTTGACTTAATATTTGTTTTGTTTTTCCCCAATTCTGTTTGCCTTTTTATGCATCTCTTGAACATTGTATTTGAAGATTTAATTCTCTGTTCAGTTCTGATCTTTTTATCAGGAAATTTTGGAAGTCCTCTATTTCATTGAACATTCATCTTCTCCCTTAACAGAATATGATGAATTTTTCAAGGTAATAAATTCTTGGTTGTAATCCAAGGTTTTTTGTCCTTAGAATTAACATATTTTAGGCCTTCCTATCCTTTAATGTTGAAGTAGATAAGACCTGTGTAATTCTGACGGTGCTACCTTTGTATTAAAATTGGTTATTCTTAGTTGCCTGTTTGAGTTGAGTTAGTTGCTTATTTGAGAATTCTAGTATTTGACTATGACAGTTCTTGGAATTTTTATTCTGGGGGATCACTTTCAGAGGTGTTATATCTATTCTTTCCAGGACTATTTAGTCTTCTTGATCTAGTACATTGGGATAGTTTTCCCTGACAACTTCTGAAAGATATTTCCCAGACTGTTTTTGAACTAGGCTTTCTGATAGACTGATAATTTGTAAATTATCTCTCCTCCATCTATTTTCCAGATTGTTTGCTTTTCCTAAAAGATACTTTAGCTTTGTTTCAAATTTTTCAGCCTTTTGATTCTGTTTGATGAAATCTTGATGTCTCATATATTCATTAATTTCTATTTGACCAATTCTAATTTTTAGGGTTCATTTTCTTCAGGTTTTGAGTAGTTTTTTTCTAGTTGATTAATTTTGGGTTCTTTGTAAGTTCTATTATCTTTCCAATTGGTTAATCTGCGTTTTACATGAGTTGTATTCCTCTTTCAGTTGGTTGATTTTGTATTTTGAAGAGTTACTTTCTTTTTCCAGTTGGTTATTTTTACTTTTTTTTTCTTTTAATGTTTTATTTTATTTTTCAATTACATGAAAAGATAGTTTTCAACATTTATCTTTTTGTAAGTTTTTGAGCTCCACATTTCTCTACCTCCCTTCCACTCCCTCCCCTTCCCCAAGACAAGAAATAATCTGAAATTGATTATACATGAATAATCATGTTTAACATTTCTATATTAGTAATGTCGTGAAAGAAGAATAAGAACTAAAAGGAAACAAACCATGAGAAAAAGAAAAAAACATAAAACAAGTTTTAAAAAGTGAAAAGACTATGCTTTGGTCTGCATTCAAATTCCATAGTTTTTCCTTTGGATGTGGATGGCATTCTCCATCACAAGTCTTTTAGTATTGTCCTTGATCACTGAACAATTGAGAGTAGCTGAGTCTATCATAGTTGCTTATCTCACATTGTTGCTGTTAATGTGTACATTATTCTCCTGTTTGCTCACATCACTTGGCATAAATTCATGTAAGTCTTTCTAGGCTTTTTTGAAATCTTCCTGTGCATGATTTCTGTTTTTTTCTGTTTTTAATTTATTTTTATTAAAGATACTATTTGAATTTTAGTATTTCCACCCCAATCTTACTTCCCTTCCCCCCTACCCTGCCACTTAAAGCAATATGTCAGTCTTTACTTTGTTTCCATATTGTACATTGATCCAAACTGAGTGTTATTAGAGAGAAATCATATCCTTAAGGAAGAGACAAAAAGTCTAAGAAATAACAAGATCCAACAATAAGATATGGTTTTTTTCTAAATTAAAGGGAATAGTCCCTGAACTTTGTTCAAACTCCACAGCACTTTATCTTGATACAGAAGGCACTCTCCTTTGCAGACAGCACAAAATTGTTCCCGATTGTTGCACTGATGGAATGAGGAAGTCCTTCAAGGTTAAGTATCACCCCCATGTTGCTGTTAGGGTATACAGTGTTTTTCTGGTTCTGCTCATCACATTCAGCATCAGATCATGCAAATACCTCCAGGCTTCCTATGCCTCCTGGTTTCTAATAGAACAATAGTGTTCCATGACATACATATACCACAGTTAGCTAAGCCATTCCCCAACTGAAGGACATTTACTTAATTTCCAATTCTTTGGTACCACAAACAAGGCTGCTATAAATATTTTTGTACAAGTGATGATTTTACCCTTTTTCATGATCTCTTCAGGGTATAGACCCAGTAGTGGTATTGCTGGGTCAAAGGGTATGCTCATTTTTGTTGCCCTTTGGGCGTAGTTCCAAATTTCTCTCCAGAAGGGTTGGATGAGTTCACAGCTCTACCAACAGTGGTAATAGTGTGGCAAATTTCCCACAACCCTTCCAACAATTACCATTATCCTTTCTGTTCATATTGGCCAGTCTGAGAGGTGTAAGGTGGTAACTCAGAGAAGCTTGAATTTGCATTTATCTAATAATTAATGATTTAGAGCAATTTTTTCATATGGCTACCAATTGCTTTAATCTCCTCATCTATAAATTGCCTTTGCATATCCTTTCACCATCTATCAATTGGGGGATGAATTTTGTTTTAAAAATATGACTCAGTTCTCTGTATATTTTAGAAATGAGTCCTTTGTCAGAATCATTAGTTATAAAGATTGTTTCCCAACTTATTACATTTCTTTTTATCTTGGTTACAGTGGTTTTATCTCTGCAAAAACTTTTTAATTTAATGTAATCGAAACCATCTAGCTGGTTTTTGGTGATGTTCTCTAATTTTTCCTTAGTCCTAAACTGCTCTGCTTTCCATAGATCTGACAGGTAAACTAGTCCTTGATCTTCTAATTTGCTTATAGTATTGTTTTTTATGTCTAAGTCCTGTAACCATTTGGATCTTATCTTGGTAAAGGGTGTTAGGTATTGGTCTAATCTAAGTTTCTTCCATACTAACTTCCAATTTTCCCAGCAGTTTTATCAAAGAGAGAGTTTTTATCCCAACAATGGGACTCTTTGGGTTTATCAAACAACAGATTACTATAATTGTCTCTTGGTTTTGCACCTAGTCTATTCCACTGGTCAACCAATCTATTTCTTAGCCAATACCAAATAGTTTTGATGACTGCTGCTTTATAATATAATTTTAGATCAGGTAGGGCTAAGCCACCTTGTTTTTCACTTTTTTTTCATTAAGCTCCTGGCAATTCTTGACTTTTTATTTCTCCATATGAATTTACTTACAATTTTTTTTCTAACTCATTAAAGTAATTTTTTGGAAGTTTTATTGGTAGGGCACTAAACAGGTAGTTTAGTTTTGGTAGAATTTTCATTTTATTATCTTAGCTCTACCTATCCATAAGCAGTTGATAATTGCCCAGTTATTTAAATCTGATTTAATTTGTGTGAGAAGTGTTTTATAATTGTTTTCAAAAAGTTTCTGATCTGTCTTGGCAAATAGACTCCCAGGTTTTTTATATTGTCTGAGGTTACTTTGAATGGGATTTCTCTTTCTAGCTCTTCCTGCTGTGTCTTGCTAGACATCTACAGAAAAGTTGAGAATCTATGAGGGTTTATTTTAAAACCTGCAACTTTGCTAAAATTGCTAATTGTTTCCAGAAGTTTTTTGGATGATTTCTTGGGATTATCTAGGTAGACCATCATGTCATCTGCAAAGAGTGAGAGTTTTGTCACTTCCTTTCCAATTCTAATTCCTTCAATTTCTTTCTCTTCTCTAATTGCTGAAACTAATATTTCTACTACGATATTGAATAGTAGTGGTGATAATGGGCACACTTGTTTCACCCCTGATCTTATTGGCAATTCCTCTAGCCTCTCCCCATTGAATATAATGCTTGTTGATGGTTTCAGATAGATACTGCTAATTATTCTAAGGAACAGACCATTTATTCTTCTCCTCTAAGAATTTGGATGCTATCCCATTGGGTGCATATATATATATATATATATATATATATATATATATATATATATATATATTCAGTATTGAAAATAACTTTATTGTCTATGGTACATTTTAGGAGGATAACGTTTCCTTCCTTATCTCTTTTAACACTATCTATTTTTGTTGCCGCTTTGGCTAAGATAAAGATTGCTACCCCTGCTTTTTTTTACTTCAGATGAAGCAAAACATTTTGCTCCAACATTTTACCTTTACTCTATATGTATCTCTCTGCTTCAAATGAGCTTATTGTAAGCAGCATATTGTAGGATTCTGGTTTTTAATCCACTCTGCTATTCACTTACATTTTAAGGGAGAGTTCATCCCATTCATATTCAAAGTTATGATTACTAATTCTTTATTGCCCTCCATACTATATTCCCTCTGTTTGTATTTTCCCACTTCCCCCCTTATCTATATTCCCCAGTATTTTGTTTCTGAATACCACCCCCTTCAGTGTTTGCCCTCCAATATCACTCCTCCCCTTTCTTTTCCCTTTCCCTTTTTCCATTATTACTTCCCTTCCTTTTGTTAGTTTCCCTCTTTTACCCCACACCCCTCCCTTTCTCCATCCCCCCTCCCCTTTTCCCCTTTTAATACTTGAAAGGGTAGATGTTTTATGAGTTAACTAAGTATGTGTAGGTTGACTTTAAGCCATGTCTGATGAGAAGAAGATTGTGGTGTTTCTCATCTGCTCCCTTCTTCCCCTGTATTACCATAGGTATTTTGTACCTCTTAGTGTAATGAGATTTACCCCATTCAATCCCCTACCTCCTCCCATCTCTGTCCTGTCCCCCTTTTTAAGGAGGTAGTTCTGTTTAGATCATTCTATATAAGTCATAGAAAATTCTGAGTATCTGTCACTGTCATAGAAAATTCTGAGTATCTGTCACTTCTAGCTAAGTACATTCTAAAGTTAAAATTCTTTAGAGTTATGAGAGTCTTTCTCCCAAGTGGGGTTAAAGCCAGTTACATCCCATTGGGTAGCAGTCTCATGGATAGATCATGAATGTCCATCACTTCTGGCTAGGTGTTTTCTCTCTGTTAGAGTTACAATTCTCAAGATTTTTGAGAATATTTCTCCCCATGCTGGGATATAGCTAGTTTCAATTTATTGGATAGCATTTTTTTCTTTTACTGCCCCCCCTTTTTTATCTTTTCATGTGTCTCTTGAACCTCCTGTTTGATGTCCAAATTTTCTATTTAACTCTGGTCTTTTCATCAGGAATTTTTGGAATTCTTTCATTTTGTTAAATGTCCATCTTTTTTCCTGGAAGAGAAATCTCAGTTTTGTGGGATAGTGGATTCTTGGCTGCATTCTGATATCCCTTGCTCTTTGAAATATCTCATTCCAGGCCCTTAGATCCCTTAATGTTGATGCAGCCAGGTCCTGAGTAATCCTACTGTGGCCCCTTGATATTTAAATTGTTTCTTTCTGGCTGCTTGTAGGATTTTCTCTTTTATCTGATAGTTCTGGAATTTGGCCACAACATTCCTTGGTATTTTCATTTTAGGATCTTTTTCTAGAGGGGATCGATGTATTCTTTCAATAACTACTTTGCCCTCTGGTTCCATGATATCAGGGAAGTTTTCCATCACTAGATCCTGTAATATTAAGTCCAGGCTTTTTTTCTCCTCAATGTTTTCAGGAAGTCCAATAATTTTCACATTGCCCCTCCTAGATCTATTCTCAAGGTCAACGGTTTTGCTGATGATGTATTTCTTATTTTCTTCTATTTTTTCTATTTTTTGATTTTGTTTAACTGCCTCTTGCTCTCTCATGGAGTCATTAGTTTCTGCAGAATCTGTCTTTGTTTTAGGGAGGAGTTTTCTTTATTAACCTTTTGTAACTAACTCCTTTCCCAGTTGGTCAATTCTACTTTTGAAAGAGCTTTCCATTTGACCAATTGAGGATCTGAGAGAATTATTTTCTTTTTGAATTTTTCCAATTGATGATGTGAGAGAAATTTCTCATTTTGTATTTGTCCGATTGTTGATGTGAGAGATTTATTCTCCTTTTGTATTTGTCAAATTTTATTTTCTAAGGATTTGTTTTCTGGTTGCAAAGTATTAATTGTTTCTCACACATTTTCCAGTTGATTTTTAAACTTCTTCCTTATTTCTTCAAGGAAGTCTTTCTGTGCTGAATACCAGATTGTATTATCCTCAGAGGTTCTAGGTCTCTCTGAGTTAGGCTCTTTTCCTTCCAAGAATTTTTCTATGGCTCCACCTTTCCACTTACCTTTCTTCATTTTGCTAAGACCTAGAGTTGGGGAGGGGCTGGTACACAGGAACTTGGGATCACTAGAGGCTTTACTCACTGAATGCAATTTCTCTGGATGGCCAGTAGGAGATGTTGGTTGCTTTCTCTGGAGTGTCTGTGACCTTGATTGTGGCCTTCTCCCTTTGCTTGAAGGGAGGAGTTGGAGCTATTGTATTCTTTTTCCTTCAATCAATGGTGGGCTTTACCCTGGGGTGAGGTCATTCCTCTCCCCATTGTCACCTGGGCTGGTTCTTCTGCTCACACACCTGTGTCTGATGCAGAAGTAGTCTGCAATTGTTTGTTCCAGGGAAGAGGCCTCAGCCATAATGGAGATGTGGACTCAGAGTTCCTCAGACCAGAGGAGCCCAGGGATGATGTATGCAGCTCTCCTGCATTGGAACTCTCCCCCCAGCCCTGTCATCAAGCTCCAGAGGGACAGCACCAACACCAGTGCCTCTGCTCCCTAGTTTACTCAAGCCCCCACCGCCATCATCTAGCCGCATTGCTGATCCAGCAGGTCTGGCTCTAGGGCCCTCAGACTGCCTGGCTCCAATTCAGCTACTAATCTGGCTGATGTGGGGCTGATCCGCCCTCTGAGCCCAGACTCACCTGCCCAAATTTGTCCAATGCTGCTGCAAGAGACAAATTCTGAGGTAGATGTTCTTTCTCCTGGCTTTTCTTTCTGGGTTTTGTGGGTTGGATTTCTGTTAAGATGTTTGTTTCATATAATAGATGGGGAAAGATCAGGGGACTTTAAAACTGTGCCTGTCTTTTCTCCACCATCTTGGCCTGAAGTCTATTTTTACTTTTAATGAAGTTGATTGCTTTTACCATCTTTATGTCAATTTTACTCATCTTGCAAGGCTTAGCTCAAATTCCAGTCTTTCTACTTTTCAGAATATCACATTTAGAACTATATTTTGCTTAAATATATTTGTTAGACTTGAATCTTTAGACCTATTTTAAGTTTCTTAAAATCAGAGACCATATCTAACTATTTTTTCCTGAATTCTCTAAACTATCCATCACATTCAGTAAATTCTCAGTTAGAGTCCCATGCACTAGAAAGGGCATTGCATTACTACTTTATAGGATCCCATTCAATTCTGAAATCTATGACAACTGAAGATGAATTGACTGAAATCCCACCCCCTCCAATGAATCAGAATTAAAATCCAGGCCACCTTGTTTTAAGCTTAAGTCCCCTGGGCTCCTCTGCTTCCTTCTAAATATTAAAAGAAATTCTTCATCATTTCTACCTTGTGTTGACATTTGTTAGAAGATACATACTTTTACTTGTTTCATCCTAAAATATGCTGTTAGTTTAGACACTGACTTTTTTTTCAAGTCACCAGTATTTATTAAATGCTTATTATGTGCCAAGAACTGTGTTGAGCAAAGGGATACAAGGAAAGAAAAAAGAAAGAAACAGTATCAGTTTATAAGGAACTCACAATATAATAGAAGTAAATAGCATGAAAACAAAGGCAAAAACTGCATGTAAAACAAATTGGAGATAAACTGAAGTAAGTCACATAAGAATAAGGAGTATTGGGAAAGTCTTCTGGCAAAATATTACCCTTTAGCTCAGATTAGAAGCAAGTCATGAAAACCAAGAGAAAGGAGACAGTTCCAAGCATGGGAAACACCTAGTAAAAATGCTCCAATTCAGAAGATGCAGTACTTTGTGTGAGGAACAGTATCATTACATCACATAGTTATGGGAATAGGTAGGGTATAAAACCAGAAAGGGAAAAAGGTGCCAGTTAATGAAGGATTTAAAAGTAAGGCAGAGAATTCGATATGTTATCTTGGAGATACTAGGGGAAATTATATGGTCAGATCCATGCTTTAGGAAATTCAATTTGATAGCCAAGAGGAGAATAAACAAGAATAGGGAGAGATTTGAGCCAGGGAAAACAGAAAACAGACAGTAGTCTAAGCATGATATGATGAGAAGCCTGCACCAGGATAATGGTAATGTTGAATAAGAGAAGACATATTAGACATATTACAAAGGTAGAAATGTTATGATTTGATAGTTGATTGGATTTGGAGAGCAAGAGAGACTTTGAAAAATCAAGAATTGCTCTGGACCCAGCTCTGGACCTTGGCCACCTATGGGTTAGGAGACGCCTGGGGGTGTGAACCCGCCCACATGGGTGCTGGGAACGCCCCAGTAACAGGAGTGGCTCCGCCCATGAGGGAGGAACAGGGGAGGAGCTCGGGGGGAGGAACAGAAGACTAGATAAGGGAGGGGACTGGGGAAGAGGAGAGGCTTTTTTCGCTGCTATGTAAGGAATAAAGACCTGCTTGTTAGACTGCAACCGGGTGTTCTGTCCAGTTATTGCCCTCCTTCCCCAAAGGAGGGTCCCTGCGTCCGAAGACCGACGGGTCCATGACGTCCGAAGACCGGGGAAAGGTATGTATCCAGGCGAAGGCTCGGGATAGGTCCCCGAGCAAAGAATGACATCAAAGTTGAAAGGTTGGGTAAATAGAAAGATGGTGGTATCCTCAACACTAAAAATAGTTAGGAGGAGGGGAGATATGCTGGGAGTGGGGAGAAGCAAGGCAGAGAAGCTTATGAGTTCAGTCATAGATATGTTGAATGTAAGATATCCATGAAACATCAAATTTAAAATGATAAATATGCAGCTAAAATGTGTGAATGGAAATAAGGAGAGAGACTAGAAGGGTGTACAAATAGATATAACATCAGTTGAATAAAGAAAAGAAATGAGTCCATGGGAGAACATGGGATTACCAAGAAAAATAATATAGAGGGAGAAGGAAAGATAATTTAGGATATATACTTGGGGGATACCCATAGTAAGTGTTTATGACCTAGATGAAGAACAAGTAAAGGAGATTGAGAATGAATGGAATTTTCTTTCAAAGAACTTATATAATTTCCATAAATGAAATGAAGTTGACATATTTCAGATATGAATGAAACAGCTGTTTAATCCTTCATTAAAATGGAAACTTTTTTTAATTCTGGAGAACAGAAGGTAGGACAGAAATTGTTGATGACAAGAACAAGAGGGCTGAGGGACTATCTTATATTTCAGAATCTGTTATAGAAAACACTTCTTACACATTTCTCTCAACCCCAATGTCATTTTTCCCCTGGATTAATTATTGATATTATTTTCTGGTAATCTTCCACTGAAATACATTCTCTGGAACTCTGTTGTAATTTGGAGGTGACCCTACATTCTCAAAGTCTATGCCAGCAGAGATACAAGTTCTAAACAGTCTTAGAAGGTATCTTGAGACTAGGACAATTAAAGATTATAAACTAAGCTTAGAGAGGCTTGTAAAAGGACTGGGTGCAAGATGATCATTTTGGAGACCATATCCAAATTGAAGATTGTTAAATTGTAGGACACTGTGTATGGATGAAGGTCACACTCTGATGAAATCATAGCTCTTGAAAATATTGAAATAATGATTGCTATTGATGGTATTATACAATGATGCTATGAGTCCATCAATGTTTAAGGATGAGCTTATAATTCCAAGTGTTGTGTCCCACATGAATCATTAATACTTCTTTAATTATTCAGAATAGAATTTCTGTCTTTCATTGAAGGCATTGTGATTAACTATGTAGAATAGCAAACTTTAGTGATTATGATGCCATCTCTCTTAACAAACGAAGGATGGTTTTCCTAAATAAACACACCTCACAAAAATCACAGGTAACTTATCAAACATCAGTTGAAGGGCCTAGTTAATAGCAATAATCACATTCTACCAATTAGCATTAACTTTTTACAGGTCAAATAAAGGAAGGGAAAATGAAATTTGGTACCAAAAACCTAAATGCTTAGATAACCAAATTAAAATATCAGAGTTATGTGGCTATTGAAAATAATTGGTTCATAAATATATTGGAAATATGTAGAAATATAGTGTCTCCATTATTGTTTGCAACCTAGCACCTCCATTGTGATGTTTCTTTTCTCACTTCTCTACTTACCAAGAAAATTCAAAGATGAATAAGACAAATTCTACACGTTCAAAAGAAGAAGAGAAACCTTTGAAACTGACTATGCTTAATTTAATGAGGCTGAATTCACTTCATTTTTTTCTTATCCAAAGTAACAGTGAGGCATTCTCAATAGGTCTATTTCACCTATAGTTATAGCCTTACAAAAACCCTTCTAAAATGAACAGAAACAACTCCTCTGGCTTCAAATTCCCTTTCCCAAAAGTTATAAATTCTTTATCACCCCTAGGATCCATGATTTAATTAGCAATTCTTTAGGGGTCTGAATTTGTGAGTTGCTCTGACTAGAAAAATTCATCACAAGTTGTCTTGCCCTTTGGCAATGTCCTGCATTTAAATAAGATAGTCCTGTGATAATAGACATATGGTCCTTGAAATCTTTCCAATTTAGTAGGAATATCTAGGATGTCAATTCTGTTAGCATAACCTTTGAACTAAAGTCAATTCCATGCCTCAGTGAGTCACTGGAACAGAACAATGTGGAATCAGAAAAAGTTATTTGATGAAGTCCATTTGGTTCTGGGAACAGGCTATTGAACAGGAAATAAAGAACTTCTCAACACTAATCTCTTGACAAGATTATACTCTCTTCATAGGAATACACCTTTCCCACCAAGAAGAGAGTCAAGACTCTTGCTATTAAATACTACATAAGCTTAGTTTTTTTAAATTAAAATCATTGAATCAGTTTGAAAAGTACTTCAAAGAATATGTAGTATCAACAAATGTTTGTCCTTCATTTCCAAAGAAGACCACATCAGGGAAATAATGCCATGGCAGGTGTGTGAATTGTATCTGAATGATGAAGGACTGTTCTAAGTAACCAGCCTCATTTCCTCCTCCACAACCAGCTGAGCCAAATATGAATCAGGACAGCTGGAGATGGCCCTGGATACAAGGCAATCAGGGTTAAGTGATTTGTCCAAGGTCACAAAACTAGTAAGAGTCAAGTATCTGAGGCTGGAGTATAAACAAAATGTATCTTGGGAGGAATCATCTATATATTATAGCTCCTAAATTGTCATCTGGCCCTTGCTTGAAGGTTCCTTTGAAGAGGAGCACCCCCATCAATTAATAAATAAGCAAAGATTTTTAAGTAATATCTGTAATCCAGAAAGCATGTTATTGAGAAAACAAATACAATTAAAATAGTGCCTGTCCTTAAAGAATTTGTATACTACTAGAAAAAATGTGTGCATATATAATTTTAATATATTTATACAGAGAATATACATTATATATATATATATATATATACATATATCTACATATGTGTGCAATTTTGAGGGGAGGAAAGATTTTACAGGTAAAGGATAAATTTAGTGGAAGACCATTGATTCAGAATTGGAAGGGGTCCTAAAGCAGGGGTTCCTAACTTTTGTTGTGTCACAGATCCTTGTGAGAGTCTAGAAAAACCTATGGACATCAGTATGATGTTTTTAAGAGACTAAAATAAGATACACAGGATTTGAAAGGAAATCAATTATATTAAAATATAATTGTCTATACAATTTTCAAACAAATTCACAGATTCCAAATTAGAGACTAGTCCAACAAACCTCATTTTGTAGAAGAAGAAACTAGAGTTCAGGAAGTCAAAATACAGGCCCAAAATCATACTGGGTAATAAATAGTATAGCTGAGGCTTCAACTTAATTCATCTGGCTTCAAATCTACTTCCTACTACAATATCTAGACCATTCCATTTGAGGAATCTCAGGCTGATTGCTAAGAATTGTAATCAAGTTCCTTGATCAAGTCTAAATCTGTCTTCTGTTTCTTGCTCCAAGATTAGCTGTCTAGGTCTAATAAGAACAAATCTAATTCCACTTGTATATGAGAGTCATTCCAAGACCTGAAAATAGCTATCATGTTTTATGTTCCAATTCTCTCAACAATAGGTTCTCTTTCAGACTAAATAGGCAAATTATTTTAACTACTCTTCATATAGCATACCACTGAGTGCTAGCCTGAAATGGATACTTCAACGTCCTATCTAAAATAAATTATAATAAATAAAATAAAATAAAATTAATATAATAAAATTAATAAAATATTTCAGCTATAACAGTAAAATTCCATAGGACTACTCTCTCTCTAATTAGAAAAATTGAAGTAGTCTAGATTAACATCAGCATTTTTGCCTGCCAAATCAAACTGTTGACTCATATTGACCTTGCCAATCACTAAAACTCCCAGATAAATTTTATTTATTTTTTTAGTTTGTTTTTTTCAAGGCAATAGGGTTAAGTGACTTGCCCAAGGCTACACAGCTAGGTAATTTTTAAGTGTCTGAGGCAGAATTTTAACTCAGGTACCCCTGACTCCAGGGCTGGTACTCTATCCACTGCGCCACCTACCAGATCAATTTTAAACGAATCATTATCCCCTACTCTCCTACTTGAGTTTAAAAAATTAACTTTCAAATTTAAGAACTTACATGTATATGAAATTGCATTTAATTAATTTCAATTCATTATTTTAGCCTATGAAAAACTACCAGCAGTTGTGAAGAAGAATTATTTTTCTGGAATGAAGATCAGGTAATTTCACTCTCAGTTCTCTAGGTTCTGATTTATGTTCATACAAGGAAAAATAAGAAAAGAGCAGTTCAGGAACTTGATTCAAGAATCCTGCTTTAAGTGGATTTCTGGAATACCTGGAAATTCATATAAACTGATGCTGAGTGATGTGAACAGAAACAGGAGAACATTTTACACAACAGCAACATTATTTGATGATCTACGATGAGGAATGTATCTCTTCTCAGCAGTTACTATGATCAAAGACAATTCTAAAAGACTTGTGATAGAAAATGCCATCTACATTCAGAGAAAGAACTATGGAATCTGAGTACAGACCAAAGGATGTTATCTTTACTTTTTAAATTTTGTTTTGCATTTTTATTTTCCTTTTCATATTTTTGTCCCTTTGGTTCTGATTCGTCTTTCACAGAATGATTAATATGAAATATATTTAACATGTATAACTTAGAATATTCATTGTCAATGGGAGGGGGAAGAAAGGGAAATAGGGGGAGAAATGTGGAACTTACAAAAAATGAGTATTAAAAATTATCCTTACCTGTTATTAGAAATCATTTTAATATGAAAAAATAATCCTGCTGTCAAGGATCCTGGAGAAGAACATGCAGCTCACCATGCAGAAATCCAAAAGCAAGCCCTCCCCCCCATTGTAATCTTCATACCTTTCCAATAGAAAAGTAAATAAAAGGGAAAAAACCTGAACAAAGGTGGCCCATAAGGGTTTTCTAAGTTATCAAATAGGTATGGAATTCCTCTCAAGGCCTCACTTTCTCAATATTCCATCATGAGAAAAGTCCCAATCCATTAATTCCATCCCCAAAAGCTATCAAGGTCAACTATTCCACAATAAGTTCATTTTAAAAGTATCCACTTTCAGAGAGAGACCTTCTAGTCTTTTGACTTATCAACAATCTGCCTATGGATATGTCTATCATCTGAAAGGGAATGCAATTAAAATTCCCTATACAGGTTTGTCTCCTAATAAACTTGCCAAGGCCTTTCCCAAAGTTTCAAGTGCCTGAAAGTTCATTAAGGTGATTGGGATACTGCCATGGTTAACTATCCTCTTACTATAATTTGGCATAGAAAATAGAGAATTGTAAGCTAGAAGAACTATGTTCTAATTCTGTCAATTCTATCACCACCCTAATTATATCACGTTTCTTCAGTTTCTTACTGTCTCAATGTCTGAAACCATTCATGCAGATTTAATTTATGGCAATTGAAATTGTGCGAATAAGCTAATAGCTTTGGAATAATGCATTGCCTCATACTGAATTTAATTAGGGTCTATTAATGGACAAGCTATTTTTGCCTCTTTACATTAAGAATTATAAAATTTAGGACCATCTAGCTTAGTCTCTGACAAAGAATAAATCTATTCTATATCCCTAAAATTATACATCAAGTATTTGTTTTAAAACATCCCATTACCTCCTAATTCTGTTAATATCCTCAGTTTCTTCAACTACCTTAATAGGTTGATCATTATCTTCTACATATCCTCCAGCTTATTAATGTTGTTCCTAAAACATAATCCCTAGAATGAAACACAATTCACCTCATATGACTTGAGAAGGCAAAGTAGAGCTTAGCACTTGGCTCATTCTGGACATTCTATTACTGCAGTCAAATATTGTATTATCTTCTTTAGCTTCTCTGTATTCAGCTTGTTATCTACTCTAAGTGTACATTAAAATTCCACCTTTTAAAGGAAGCCTTCCTCAACTCACATAAATCTGGTATCTTCTCCTTTTCTATTACCTCCTATTTAATCTATAGCTTGCTTTGTATTTATGTGTTTGCATGTTCTCTCCTTTATTAAATTGTAAACTCCTTACCCTTTTTCTCTTTTTGTATGCCTAGTGCTAATGTTAATGCTTTATAGTCAAAGAGGACCATGACATCATATACAAGATAACATGATTTGCACATTATGTTTATTAATGTGAGGGAAGTATTGAACAAAAACAACCTTCTCATCTGTCTTTTCCAGAACAAGTTTATTTCTTAGCTGATTGATAAGAAGCAGGATTTCTGGTGATGTATGGATGTTGTGGAAGTCCTTGGTCTTGTGGATATGATTTCTCTCCCATATCAGCAAGGCTCAATAGAACTTCAGCAAAGCTGGGAAAAGTGCCAGTATGTGGTTTCCTGACTATAAAATTGGCAACAACACAGTATATACAAAGCCATTTCTTGATGGTCTAATCATCTGTCAAGTGGTTTTATGGGCAACTCAGTAGTTTGACAAGCTTTCAACAGTAGAACAAAGCCAACTTGCTGCTCTCTGCTAGTACATTGCCCAGAGTGCAAAGTCACTAAATGCCTCCAGAACCACAATGCTTCCCATGATGCGGGAGAAAGCACAGGGTGAGTCAATTCAGAGCAGCTCTGTCCTTCACAAAGGAAAGGGATCTCTCCCCAGGCCACCTGCTGGCTTCTCTAATATCATTCACATTACCTCACCGGACATCTCGAGAACCCATCTCTGTCACTCTGGATTCAGGGATCTGAACCCAACTCTCTTTCAATCAGCCCAGAGTAATTGAGGCTATTGCCGGTCCCTTCAGAAAGGCAACTGCCCATCTTTTAGGACCAACTGACGACCCACGTTCAACTGCTAATCACATGAAACCCTTCTTCACTTCAGTCAGTGCTTAATACCATGTGAAACATTGCAATAATTTGGTTTTTGTCAATTGAATGAAAAAAACAAAAGATTTTTACAATAAATAATTTTTGTCCATAAAACCTTTGTTGCCTATATTTTTTTACTTTTGACTCTAAGACTTAATTGTAAGACTTTATAGTTATTTCTTTAAAATGTCATCTGCTAGGGGGCAGCTAAGTGGCACAGTGGATAGAGCACTGGCCCTGGAGTCAAGAGTACCTGAGTTCAAATCCAGCCTCAGACACTTATTACCTAGCTGTGTGGTCTTGGGCAAACCACTTAACCCCATTGCCTTGCAAAAAAAAAAAAAAAAACATCATCTGCTATACATGCCATTGTTCTAACCTGTCATGATCTCTTTGATTTCTGGGTCTGTTATACAATATATAAGATATTTTCCTCTATGTCACATCTGAATAATATGATAAGCATAGATTCATCTATCATTAACAAAAAATTAATGAGCAGAAAAGGGTCAGACAGATCCCTTAGATATTCCACCAAAAATCTTTAATATCCATCTACTAATATTCATTTGGGGGCAACTAGTGGATAGAACACTGGCCTTGGAATCAGGAGGATGGAAGTTCAAATTCAGTCTTAGACACTTCACTTACTAGCTGTATGACCTTGGCAAGTCACTTAATACAGATTGCCTCACCTCCAGTTGTCCTGAATCATATCTTGCCACTGGACTCAGATGGCTCTGAGGGAGAAAGTGAGACTGGTGACTTAACACAGCACACCATAATTCAAATCTCATTCAGCTTCTTATCATGGCATCACAGCCCTGATGCCATGGTCTTCTTTGAGACTGAAGGACAAACCTCATCATTCATTCATTAATCAGTACTCTTAAAATTCCATAATGCAACTACCTAACTATACATTCACTGAGTCCATATCTTTCTTGTCCACAATAGTAGCAAGAGTTTTAAAATTGTTAAAAATCCATGTACATTATATCTCTGGCATTCTCCTGATGAGCTGGATCAATAATCCTGACACAAAAGGAAACAAAGAAATGACAACATAATTTTTTTCTTGATTAAATTATCCTGGCTCTTAATGTTCATTTTCATAGGTATATAAAATTAATCCTGAAATAAGATGTTCTATTATCTAACTTGTTTATTCTATTGTTCTAACTTCCCCATTAAAGCAATTTAGAACTATAAAAAGTTCTAATTCCTTTTATTCCAACAATTCCCTTACTAGACATACAACACATAGAGGTCAAAGACAGAAAAGTACTACATTCATAACAGCATTTCAGTAGTTAAAAAAAACAAACAAATAAAAGCCTGGAAGCAAAGTGAGAAACCACTCATTAAGGAATGGTTTAGGGCAGAAGAGTGATCACATTTCAAAGCTCATAAAATAAGGACTCCAACTAAATTTTTGAGAGACAAAACTCACAGAGGTTCCAGTAAGGTAATTCTACAGCCCAAGGTAACCTGGAAAATAGTGGAAAGGCTCTGCTCCTTGGGGTTAGAGGGGCGGCCCACCAGAGGGAAGGAACTTCAGCCTCCCAGAGGCAACCCCAGGGTGCCTGGGAGCCACAAATCATCAGCGGGGGCAGTTTCCAGACCTACACCCCAAGGAGTACCGGGCACAACTTGGAAGATCAGTGAGGGGGACTTTGCCAGAGCTAGCAAGTAAAGCCCAGCCCTCAGGGCACTCAGTGAGCAGCATCACTGGGGCAGCCCAGATCCAGGAAATGGAAGTAGGCAGAGCTGGTAAGCAGGAGCCAGCAGGCAACTGAGCCTTGAGTGCCCAGCATACCAAAGGTAGGAGAGTGGAGAGAGATTTCTGAGGTCTGTCCTCTGTACCTGGAACAGGACTCTGGGGCTCTGACCACATTCAGATCCTGATCGTAGTCTAGGCCCCCCACATAGAACAGGAGAGCCCCACCTCCCCCACCTCAGCCCCATGGCAGAGGGGGGCACTTGTCTTCATTCACAGACTAGGAGTGAAGACAGAGCTTCACACACTGAGAATCTTGTGGGGGCGGAAGTGTCACAATAATACTCAAAACCTCAGGAAGCACCCCAAAACCTGTCATAGGCTGGGGAAATGAGTAAACATAGAAAAAAGAGGAACACCATTGGGAAATACATTGCTTATGATCCCAAGAAGGATCAAAACAGTCAACCTGAAGATGAAGAAGTACAAGCTCCTGTATCTAAAGACTGCAAGAAAAACAGAAATTGGGATCAGGATATGATAGAGATCAAAAAAGATTTTGAAAATCAAGTGAGGGAGATAGAAAAAAGATTGGGTAAAGAAATGAGAGAGATGCAGAAAAAACATGAAAAAAAAGTCGGCAGCTTAGTCAAGGAGATACAAAAAAATGCTGAAGAAAATAACAAGTTAAAAACCAGCATAGGTCAAATGGATAAAACAGTTCAAAAAGTTATTGAGGAGAAGAATGCTTTAAAAAGCAGAAATAAGAAAGTTCTCTGAGGAAATCAAATCCTTCAGATGTAGAATGCAACTAAAGGAAGCTGCTGACTTACCAAGAAGTCAAGACAAAATACTTCAAAACCAAAAAATAAAAATTAGAAGAAAATGTGAAACATCTCATTGAAAAAACAAGTGATCAAGAAAACAGATTCAGGACAGTTAATTTAAAAATTATTGGGATACCTGAATGTCACAATCAGGAAAAGAACCCTAACATCATTTTTAAAGAATTCCTACAGGAAAATTACCCAGATATACTAGAAGCAGAGGGTAAAATAGAAATTGAGAGAATTCACTGATCTCCCCCAGAAAGAAATCCAAAAAAACACAACCCCCAGGAATATTATATCCAAGTTCCGGAACTCCCAAGTCAAAAAGAAAATATTACAAGGAACCAGAAGGACACAATTCAAATATCATGGAGCTGCAGTCAGGATCACACAGAACTTAGCAGCAACCACATTAAAGGCTCATAGGGCATGCAATATATAATTCCAGAAGGCAAAAGAGCTTGAAATGCAACTGAGAATCAACTACCCAGCAAAACTGAACATCTTCCAGGGAAAAAGATGGACTTCCAGTGAACCGGGGAATTTCAAATGTTCCTGTTAAAATGGCCAGAGCTGAACAGCAGGTTTAATCTTCAAATACAGGACTCAGGTGAAGCATAGTGAGTGGAGGAGAAGAGGAAAATATGAGGGACTTAATGATGATGAACTACATGTATTCCTGCATAGAAAAACGATACTGATAATACTCATATGAACGTTCTAATTTAATAGAGCAGGTAGAGGGAGCTTTTGTAGATGAAGCACAGGAGTGAACTGAATTTGAAGATATAATATAGTGTAAAAATGGAGTCAATGGCTAAAAGGGAAATATAATGGGTGAAAGAAAAAGGAGAGCTGGAGTAGGCTAAGATATTTCATATAATAAGAATTTTTTATTGCAAGGAGCTATTGCATTGTTATGGAAGGGGGGAAGGCAAGGGGGAATGACGCAACCTTTGCTCTCCTCAGAAATCACTAGGAGAGGAAATAGCACATATACTTAACAGAGTATAGACATAGAGTAAGAAGGAGAGAAGGGGATCACTTCCAGCCAAGATGGTGGGGAGAAGACAGGCACAGTTCTAAAGTCTCCTGATCTTTCCCCATCTATCATATGAAACAAACCTCTTGAAAGAAATCTGACCCACAAAACCCAGAAAGAAAAGCCAGGAGAATGATCATCTACCTCAGGATTTGTCTCCCCCAGCAGCACTGGTGGGGCTAGATGGCAGGGGCTTGAGTCAACTAGGGAGTAGAGGCACTGGTGTTGGTGTTGTCCCCTGGGAGCTTGCAGACAGGGCTGAGGGGAGAGTTCTGGTGCAGAATAGCTGTGGACACAATCCCTGGGCTCCTCTGGTCTGAGGAACTCAGAGTCCACTCCTCCATTACAGCTCAGACCTCTTCCTGAACAAACAAATGCAAACTAATTCTGCCTCAGGCCCAGGTGTGTCAGCAGAAGAACTAGGCCACCTGACTAATGACCTCAGGCCAGGGTAAAGAGCACCATTGATTGAAGGCAAAAGAATTTAATAGCTCCAAATCCTCCCTTCAAGCAAAGGGAGAAGGCCTCAATCAAGGTCACAGACACTCCAGAGACAGCAACCAACATCTCCTACTGACCAGCCAGAGAAATTGTACTCAGTGAGTAAAGCCTTTAGCATCCCAAGTCCATGTGAACCAGCCCCACCCCAACTCAAGGTCTTAGCAAAATCAAGAAGGGTCAGCAGAAAGGTGGATCCATAGAAAAATTCTTGGAAGGGAAAGGCCTCAACTCAGAAAGACCTAGAACCTTTGAGGTGCATAAGATCTGGTCTTCACCACAGAAAGCCTTCCTTGAAGAAATAAGGAAGGAGCTTAAAAATTTGGGAGAGATGATTAATACTTTGTAACAAGAAAGCAAATCCTTAGAAAGTACAATTGGACAAATACAAAAGGAGAATAAATCTCTTGGATCATCAATTGGACAATTACAAAATGAGAATAAATTTCTCACATCATCAATGGGACAAATACAAAAATGAGAATGATTCTCTCAGATCCTCAATTGGGCAAATGCAAAAAGAAAATAATTCTCTCAATACCTCAATTGGTCAAATGGAAAGCTCTTTCGAAAGTAGAATTGACCAATTGGAAAAGGAGTTTCAAAAGGTTAATGAAGAAAATTCCTCCCCCTAAAAAAGAATGGATTCTGCAGAAACTAATGACTCCATGAGACAGTAAGAGTCAGTTAAACAAAATCAAAAAAAAAAAAGAGAAAAAAAGAAGAAAATGCAAAATACCTCATCAACAAAACCACTGACCTTGAGAATAGATCAAGGAGGGGCAACCTGAAAATTATAGGACTTCCTGAAAACACTGAAGAGAAAAAAAGCGTGGATTTAATATTACAGGATCTAGTGATGGAAAACTGCCCTGATATGGAATCAGAGGGCAAAGTAGTTATTGAAAGAATACATCGATCCCCTCCAGAAAAAGATCCTAAAATGAAAACACCAAGGAATGTTGTGACCAAATTCCAGAATTATCAGATAAAAGAGAAAATCCTACAAGCAGCCAGAAAGAAACAATTTAAATATCAAGGAGCCACAGTAAGGATCACACAGGACATGGCTGCATCAACATTAAGGGATTGAAGGAAATGGAACTAAATATTTCAAAGAGCAAGGGAGCTTGGAATGCAGCCAAGAATCCACTATCCCGCAAAACTGAGCCTTCTCTTCCAGGGAAAAAGATGGACATTTAAAGAAATTGAAGAATTCCAACTATTCCTGATGAAAAGACCAGAGCTAAATAAAAAATTTGGACATCAAAAAGGAGGTTCAAGAGACACATGAAAAGATAAAAGGGGGGGCATAAAAGGAAAAAAACTGCTATCCAGTAAGTTGAAACTGGCTATATCCCAGCATGGGGAAAAAGATTCTCATAAATCTTGAGAATTGTAACTCTAACAGAGAGAATATACCTAGCCAGAAGTGATGGACTTTCATGATCTATCCATGAGACTGCTATCTAAAGAGATGTAACAGGCTTAACCCCATTTGGGAGAAAGACTCTAATAACTCTAAAGAATTTTAACTCTATTCAATAGAATATACTGAACCAGAAGTGACAGACACTCAGAATTTTCTATGACTTAGATAGAATGATCTAAACACCACTACCACCTTAAAAAGGGGGACAGGAAAGAGATGGGAGGAGAGAGAGGATTGAATGGGGTAAATCTCATTACACTAAGAGGTACAAAATACCTATGGTAATATAGGGGAAGAGGGAAGCAGATGAGAAACACCTGAATCTTCTTCTCACCAGACTTGGCTTAAAGTCAACCTACACATACTCAATTAACTTATAAAACATCTAACCTTTCAAGTATTAAAAGGGGAAAAGGGGAGGGGGGGTGGAGAAAGGGAAGGGGAGTGGGGGAAAAGTGGAAATAACAAAAGGAAAGGAAGGGAAAAGGGAAAAAGGGAAAGGGTAAAAAAGGGGAGGGGTGATATAGGAAGGCAAACACACTGAAGGGGGTGGTATTCAGAAACAAAATACTGGGGATTATGGATAAAGGGGGAAAGGGGGAAAATATAAACAGAGGGAAGATAGCACGGAGGGCAATAAAGAATTAGTAATCATAACTTTGAATGTGAATGGAATGAACTCTCCCTTAAAACAGAAGTGAATAGCAGAGTAGATTAAAAACCAGAATCCTACAATATGCTGCTTACAAGAAACTCATTTGAAGCAGAGAGATACATATAGAGTAAAGGTAAAAGGTTGGAGCAAAATATATTTTGCTTCAGCTGAAGTAAAAAAAAGCAGGGGTAACAATTCTTATTGCAGACAAAGCAGCAGCAAAAATAGCTTTAAAGGAGATAAGGATGGAAACTTTACCCTCCTAAAAGGTACCATAGACAATAAAGTCATTTCAATACTGAATATATATGCACCCAGTGGGACAGCACCCAAATTTTTAGAGGAGAAGCTGAAAGAACTACAGGGAGACATAGACAGCAAAACTCTACTACTGGGAGACCTCAACCTCCAGCTATCAGATCTAGATAAATTGAATCATAAAATAAACAAGAAAGAAGTTAAAGAGGAAAATTGACTGTCAGAAAAATTAGATATGGTAGACGTATGGAGGAAACTGAATGGGGATAGAAAGGAATATACCTTTTTCTCTGCAGTACATGGAACTTATACAAAAATTGACCATGTACTAGGACATAAAAACCTAATGATCAACTGCAGAAAGGCAGAAATAGTAAATACATCTTTCTCAGATCACAATGCAGTAAAAGTTATATGCAATATTGGGCCAAGGAGATATAGACCCAGAACAAATTGGAACCTGAATAACCTCATTTTAAAAAGTGAGTGGACTAAAATCAAATTATAGAAAGAATTAACCATTTTATCCTAGATAATGATAATAATGAAACAACATACTGAAAACCTATGGGATTCACTCAAAACAACTCTCAGGGGATATATTATACCTCTAAATGATTAATTGAATAAATTGGAGAAAGAGGAAATGCATACACTAAACATGCAACTAAAAAAATTAGAGAAAGAACAAATCAAAAATCCCCAATTAAATACCAAATTATAAATTCTAAAAATTAAAGGAGAAATTAATAAAAGCAAAAGCAAAAGAACTGTTGAATTAACAAATAAAACCCAGAGTTGGCATTATGAAAAAAACCAATAAAACTGATAAACCTCTGGACAATTTGATTAAAAAAAAAGAAAGAAGAAAACCAAATTCATAGTATCATAAATGAAAAAAGGTGAACTCACCACCAATGAGGAGAAAATGAAAGCAATATTTCAAAATTATTTTGCCCAACTCTATACCAATAAATTTGATAATCTAAGTGAAATTGATGAATATTTACAAAAATATAAGTTGCCCAGGTTAAATGAAGAAGAGATTAAATACCTAAACAACCCTATGTCAGAAAAAGAAATTCATCAAGCCATCATTGAACTCCCTAAGAAAAAATCTTCAGGGCCTGATGGATTCACAAGTGAATTCTACCAAACATTTCAGGAACAATTGCTTCCAATTCTATATAAACTCTTTGGAAAAATAAAGAAAGATGGTACTCTGCCTAACTCTTTCTATGAAACCAATATTGTGCTGTTACCTAAACCAGGAAGAGTTAAAACACAGAATGAAAATTATAGACCTATTTCCCTGAGGGATATATATGCAAAAATCTTGAATAAAATCTTTTTTTTAATACTATTTGTTTTTATTTCTCTGTTTTAAGATTTCCCTTTCATAATGGAATATGTACTTAATCAAACAACACAGGAGTCTTAATAACACTGTACTTATCCCAAATCTAAGCACAGCAGTAGCTAAGATTGGGTGTTTTCTTTTACCAATTTAATATGTAAAGATACTGTGTTTTTAAGAAAAAATAATTTCTGTATAGAATTAAATCACCTTAAATTCAGCAACAGGAATTAGATTAAAATTTACAATAAGTGGGCAACATCACATACCAAAGTAACTTCTTATTATACAATTATCCCACAAGAGGTTACTATCATTTCTTTACCTATTTTCTAGCAGCAGGAATAAATAGGCTGTCCAGCTGTCTCTTCTCCAACCTCCAGATCACAAAACCAAATGACATTATCTTTTGTTGAATTTCCTCTCTGCCTTTGATACTGAAACATTAAAGATTTTCACAAGTATTATTTTACTCTATTGATGAAGTGTGGGAACATTTATGTTCCACCCAGTAATGAGCCTCATTCTGATAAGTCCTGGTTAGGCTGATAATCTGTTTGTCACTTTGTTATTTTTATAGGATATCCCTCATAGTAACTAGAGTTAAATCAATTCACCCATTCCTGGGATTTTTGCTTTAAAAAACAAAAACAAAGCATTCATAGTTCTTTATTGCAGGCTTTTCAAAGTGAGATATAGTATAGAAATAGAATTAAACAATTTCAAGAAATTCACAGCCAGAGTTGAGGTCAAAAAAATATATATTCTTTTCACATAACTATCACATTAATTCATTAAATGAAGTTAAATTGGAGGGGGGGGAACAAAACCAAATTCAAATGAGGAGAAATTCTTCATTAACAGCTTTCAGTGTCTTAAAAAATTATTTTTTGAAAAAAAATTAATTTTTGTCAAGTGTTTTTTTTCCAGAAAAGACCAGGGAAGACATGTCCAATTGAGTTTTCAAGGCTTTAGAAAACTCTTTTTCCAGTAGTTCATGGAGAGACATTCCATCGTGAACATACACCCAATTCTTCCCTGTCCAATCGTAGCGCTTGGGACCACTAGACAGAGAAGACAACCAGATCTGTCTGTTCGGGGTCTGTTTGTTGATCACATAGGTTCCCAGATCTTCACCCAGTTTTACTGTTAGAACACCAGTCCTAAATGAAACATCATAATCCTTGGGTGTGTAAGGCTTGTCTCCAAGATCTTCGAAAAAATGTGCTAAGGAGTCCAGGGTTTCTTCTGCAAGTTTTTCATAAGTGGTTTCATCAAATAAGTTTTTGTCAACCAGTGTTCCTGTTTTCCTCAAATTCACCAGATAAACACTCTGTTTTTTGACTTTTGAAATCTGGTCTCTGAAGGCCTGGAATTGGGAACTCAGCTGCCCCGGAGTCCCAGAAGCCCCAGCTCTCGGCCCTGCCCCCCAGCTCCAGGGTCCCCGCCTGGGCCGGGAGGCTGCGGAGCCCGGACCGGCAGGCCCAGCCAGCTGCGTCAGGGTGCGCGGCCTGGCTGGGCAAGGCCTGCGCGGGGCGCGGGCGCCAGCGCTGCCAGCCTGGGCCGCCACATGCTCCCGGCGCCGAATAAAATCTTAATAAAACAATTACAACAAGTTATCACTAGGATAATAAATTATGATCCAGTAGGATTTATTCCAGGAATGCAGGGTTGGTTCAATATTAGGAAAACTGTTAGTATACTCAATTATATCAACAACAAAGCTATCAGAAATCACATGATCATATCAATGGATGCTGAAAAAGCTTTTGACAACATACAGCATCCATTCCTATTAAAAACACTAGAGAGTGTAGGAATAAATGGACTGTTCCTTAAAATAATTAGCAGTATCTATCTGAAACCACGAACAAGCATTATATTCAATGGGGAGAAGACAGAGGCATTCCCAGTAAGATCAGGGGTGAAACAAAGGTGCCCATTATCACCACTACTATTCAATATTGTATTAGAAAAGTTAGCATCAGCAATTAGGGAAGAAAAAGATATTGAAGGAATCAGAATTGGGAAGGAAGAGAAAAAATCTCACTCTTTTCAGATGACATGATGGTCTACCTAGAGAATCCCAAATAATCATCCAAAAAACTACTGGAAGCAATTAGCAATTTTAGCAAAGTTGCAGGTTATAAAATAAACCCTCATAAATCCTCAACTTTTCTATATATGTCTAGCAAGATACAGCAGGAAGAGCTAGAAAGAGGAATCCTATTCAAAGTAACCTCAGACAATATAAAATATTTGGGAGTCCATTTGCCAAGACAGACTCAGAATCTTTTTGAAAACAATTATAAAACACTTCTCACATGTACTAGATCAGATTAAAATAACAGGGCAAATATCAGCTGCTCATGGATAGGTAGAGCTAATATAATAAAAATGACAATTCTACCAAAACTGAACTATCTGTTTAGTGCCCTACCAATCAAAATTCCAAAAAATTACTTTAATGAGGTAGAAAAAATTGTAAGTAAATTCATATGGAGAAATAAAAAGTCAAGAATTGCCAGGAGCTTAATGAAAAAAAAAAGTGCAAAAGAAGGTGGTTTAGCCCTACCTGATCTAAAATTTTATTATAAAGCATCAGTCATCAAAACTGTTTGGGATTGGCTAAGAAATACAGTGGTGGACCAATGGAATAGACTAGGTGTAAAAGCAGGAAATGATTATAGTAATCTGCTGTTTGATAAACCCAAAGAGTCCAGCCATTGGGATAAGAACTCCCTGTTTGATAAAAAGCTGCTTGGATAATTGGATGTTAGTATGGAAGAAATTTAGATTAGACCAACACCTAATACCCTTTACCAAGATAAGATCCAAATGGTTACAGGACTTAGACATAAAAAACAATACTGTAAGCAAATTAGAAGATCAAGGACTAGTTTACCTGTCAGATCTATGGAAAGGGGAGCAGTATATGACTAAGGAAGAGTTGGAGAACATCACCAAAAACCAATTAGATGATTGTGATTACATTAAATTTAAAAGCTTTTGCACAAATAAAACCAATGTAACCAAGATCAAAAGAAATGTAGTAAATTGGGAAACAATCTTTACAACTAATGATTCTGACAAAGGACTCATTTCTAAAATATACAGAGAACTGAGTCATATTTTTAAAACAAAAAGCCATTCCCCAATTGACAAATGGTCAAAGGATATGCAAAGGCAATTTACAGATGAGATCAAAGCAATCCATAGCCATATGAAAGATTCTCTAAATCATTAATTATTAGAGAAATGCAAATTAAAGTTTCTCTGAGGTACCACCTCACACCTCTCAGATTGGCCAGTATGACCAGAAAGGATAATGATCATTGTTGGAATGATTGTGGGAAATCTGGAACACTATTACCACTGTTGGTTGAGCTGTGAACTCATCCAACCCTTCTGGAGAGCTATTTGGAACTAAGCCCAAAGGGCAACAAAAATGTGCATACCCTTTGACCCAGTAATACTACTACTGGGCATATATCCTGAAGAGATGATGAAAAAGGATAAAAACATTACTTGTACAAAAATATTTATAGCAGCCTTGTTTGTGGTGGCAAAGAATTGGAAATCAAATAGAAGTCCTTCAATTGGGGAATGGCTTAGCAATCTGTGGTATATGTATGTCATGGAACACTATTGTTCTATTAGAAACCAGGAGGGATGGGATTTCAGGGAAGCCTGGAGGGATTTGCATGAACTGATGCTGAGTGAGATGAGCAGAACCAGAAAAACACTGTATACCCTAACAGCAACATGGTGGGTGATGTTAAAACTTGAAGGACTTGCTCATTCCATCAGTGGAACAATCTGGAACAATTCTGGGCTGTCTGCAAAGGACAGTGCCATCTGTATCCAGATAAGGAGCTGTGGAGTTTGAACAAAGTTCACAGACTATTCCCTTTAATTTAGAAAAAAACAGATATCTTATTGTCGCATCTCGTTACCTCTTAGACTTCTTGTCTCTTCTTTAAGGTTATGATTTCTCTCTCATCACACCCAGTTTGGATCAAGGTACAACATGGAAGCAAAGTAAAGACTGACAGATTGCTTTCCATGGGGGGGGGGAGTAAGATTGGGGGGAAAATTGTAAAGCTCAAATAATATCTTTAATAAAAATAAATTTATAAAAATAAAAAAGGAGAGAAGGGGGGATGTGAGTGATGGAGGAGAGTATGGACCATGGAGGAGGGTGGTCAGATATAACACATTTCCTTTTTTTACTTCTTGCATGTGGCTTGGATTGGATAGCCTATCCAGGACCATGGGGTCAGGTGGTATATGGGTTCAGGGCTTCTTTGGCTGCAAGGCGGGTGATCAGTCTACTGTGCCATTCAGCTATCCTACAGCACATTTAAGAAGAGGGACAGAGTGAAAGGAGAGATAAAATATACTATATGGTAGTGGGGAAGTATGAATGAAGGAAGTTGAGATCAGCAATGGCAACAGTGGAAAAATATGGAAGTAGCTTTTGTGATGGATTTATCATAAAGAATGTGATCCACTCATGACAGAGCTGGTGGTGTTGGAACACAGACTGAAGCGCATTTATTATTATTATTGTTATTATTATTATTATTATTATTATTATTATTATTATTATTATTATTAGGGGGCTGGGTTTTGCAGGGCAGGTGGGGTTGGGTGCCTTGTCCAGGGCCATATAGTTGGGTGATTGTTGGGTGTCTCAACCCAGATTTGAACCCAGGTCCTCCTGACTCCAGGGCCAGTGCTCTGTCCACTGTGCCACTTAGTCACCCCCTACTATTATTTTTAATTTCATTTTACTTTGGTGGTTTTTTGGGTCTTGCAGGGCAGTGGGAATGGGTGACTTGCCCAGGTCACACAGCTGGGTGATTGTTGGGTGTCTGGGTCCAGATTTGGGCTCAGATGCTCCTAACTCCAAGGCCCGTGCTCTGTCCACTGTGTCACTTAGTCACCCCCTACTATTATTTTTTTATTTCATTTTACTTTGGTGGTTTTTTGGGTCTTGCAGGGCAGTGGGAATGGGTGACTTGCCCAGGTCACACAGCTGGGTGATTGTTGGGTGTCTGGGTCCAGATTTGGGCTCAGATGCTCCTAACTCCAAGGCCCGTGCTCTGTCCACTGTACCACCTAGCTGCCCCATTATCATTATTATTTTGTCTTTTAATTTTTTTCTCTTTCCTTTACTCTGTTGCTCATGAGGGTCTATATTTTGGAGGAGAAGGGTATTATGTTTACTCTTAAACAAGAATATTTTAGTAATGTACAAAAAACATCATTTGTTCAAAAATAAAATGAAAATGAATATTTAAAAAGGAAAGGTTTAATGATGTTGAGATATGTTGATGTAATGAAATGCTGTTATGCAGTTAGATTGTGAGGAAAACAATTGAAAGATCATCACAAGCTAATTACTGTGAAATAAATAGGAAACAGGTTGATTATAATAATAATAGACAGCTTTAAAGTTTATAATTTATATTTATTTCATTTGTTTCTCACAACACATTTTACACAGGAGGAAATTGAGTCTCAGAGAGATTAGTGTCTTATCCAGACCACACAGGTAGAAAGTATTTGAAGCAAGATTTGAATTCAATTATTCCTGATTTTAAGTTGAACACTATATACTCACTGTCCCACCTAGGTATCTAATATATACAACAATATATACAAAGGTACTGAAAGGCAGTCAAACTTTCTTTATAAAGTTCAATACTTTCTCTTGAAAATACATAGTGAAATAAATTTTTCTTCCTTAAAAGAGAGGTAGAGGACTACAAATGCAGAATCTTGAATGCTCTATCAGACATGGTTAATGTATTGTTTTTTCTAAAATATATTTGTCTATAATTCAAGGAAGGTCCCAAGGCAAGTGGAAAGGAAGACATATTGAGAATGTATTATGATGTCCAAAAAAGACATACATACAATTTATTAAACATAATTCATTCTAGAATTTTGACCAGAATCAAAACAAAATTAGATTGATCTATAATTTGAAGAATTGATCCACATCAAATTGTATCACATAATGGAAAGAATGTGAGACTTGGAAACAGTAGAGTTATTACTTCCGGCAGGTAGGTGGCAGAGATAATGGAGCACTAAACCTGAAATCAAGAAGACTTGAGTTCACATCTGGTCTAAGAGATGTATATCTGTATTATACTGAGTAAATTACTTAACCTTCTTTGCCTCAGTTTCCTATCTATAAAATGAACTAGAGAAGGAAATAGCCAACTACTCTAATATCTTTGCCAATAAAACCCCAAATAGGGCCACAAAGAATTGAATGTCACTGAATGACATTAACAAATATCTGTCTCCCACTCTTCACACAATTGAATAACACCAACAAAAATACTGAAAAATAAAATCTTCATCATAAATATGCATAGTCCAGGAAAACAAAATCCTAAATTGGCCATGATTGAAAATGTATAACTTTCTCTGCATTTTAAGTTCATCACCTCTCTGGAAGCACATGGAACATCTAGCTCATAGTCACTCTTCTGATTAATAACTTATCATTGTATCAATATAAATTCTTTTTTTATGTTTTTTTGCAAGGCAAATGGATTTAAGTGGCTTGCCCAAGGCCACACAGCTAGGTAATTATTAAGTGTCTGAGACCGGATTTGAACTCAGGTACTCCTGACTCCAAGGCCAGTGCTTTATCCACTATGCCACCTAGCCACCCCTATCAATATGAATTCTAAGACTATCAAACTTTATTTTAATATTTTTTGTCATTGTTATTCATTGTTCTCTTAATCTGCTTACTTCACTTCATAGGCTACCTCTAATCATACAACTCTTGGAAAATATATACCACTTTCAGTGCACAATTCTTTGTTGATAATCAACAAAGTATTGCAGTCTACTGATTGCAGTCTACTGACCCTCATCATATATTATCCATTGTGTCTTTAGGATGATCCTCAAATTCAGTTCTTCAAACATCAGAGTATTCAATGATTTGAAGCTATATAATGTCACTAGAGACTTTGGGGAGGGGGAATTAACTCTCATTAAAATAACAAGGCAATCCATCTTGCAATTTTGATTATTTTTAATTCTAAGCCTAATTCACTGTCCATCTGGAATGTATTTCTATAACATATGTACTAGTAGATCCATAAGTTGGCCCACTAATCATCCACTTGATTATTCCTGTATATGTAGTTAGAACAAATTTATTTTAGTAGTAATGAAGCAAAGCAGACATTATCATTAGGTACTCAGGCTTGATTCAGTGCTACCTAAGAAAAAGTGCTTATAGGGGATTTCACCATTGATATGAAGTACTTCCACTTGGACTTTAAAATGAATGCTTTCCATAACAGCGAGAAATGATTTTGGGATGAAACTATATATGCCTTAATTAAGAATTAGAGAATAGTTGAAAAAAAGTTATTTTGTTTTTCCTAGAATCTTGTTTAATTTAAAATATGCATAGGAAAATACTCGGTGAAAGACATCTGTTAAGGTAACATCTTTGTTCTACTTGATTATATCAATAAACGATGTGTACCACAGGATTTTATATTTCCTTATCTTTCTATAAAATATGTAACTATAGGGATATAGTCTACTATGTATTATGGAAGTCTGTCTATCTTCTTCCTTTTCTCCACACTTTTCTTAGTTCTTTCATTAATAATATCCTGGATACATGTGAAGGTTCTCCTCATAAATATTTTGTGGCAAGGACTAATCATAGGGGCTGGTGATCAATTTACTTTCTTTTTTTTTTTTTTAGAAATCCCATTCAAAGTAACCTCAGACAGATCAATTTATTTTCTAAATAATTACTGTTATTATTGCTTTGTTGTTAATTTCTAGTAGAACTACCTTCTATTATTCTCCAAAAATTTTTTATCCTTATCTTTTTCAACTATCTTGAGTAAAGATTGCTCAGTGCTTTGAAAGTATTGTCATCTCCAGCATAAATCTCTTTTTTGCATTTTAATATAGCTTTAGTGCTTTTCTTCCTTGATATTCTTATTTTTATATTTTATTTCTTCATACTTCACATCAGAGACCATGATATTAGAATTCAAATGAGGTAGCTCCATTGTAATTGATGACTTCAAGTATGTAAGACTGACTCTGAACATAGGTCTCTCTTGAATCTAAATTTAGTTATTTCTACTTTATGTTGGCTCTCAGACTTAATCTTTTTAATGAAAACCTTATTGTCATCTTTGTTTTTTATGTCATCTTTATTTTACTCTCTGACAAGGAAAACAACAAATGTTAAACAGAACCAACACTTTAACCAAATTAAATCTTACCTTCAATACTTCTTATTTATTCTCAATCTCTGCAAAGAAGAGAGTTATAATTTCATATCCCTTCGTTGAATCAAGATTTTATGATTTCATAGAATTTATTTGCATTTTGTTATTGTTGCTGTTCAAGTCCCAACTAAAATTTAACCTTCATAGAAGTCTTATCTAATCTCCATATTGTTAATATCCAATTTATCTAAAATATATTTATTTATATAATTATTTACATCTTGCCTTTCTTGTCAGACTGTGAATTTCTTCAAGACAAAAACAGATTTTTTTTTCTTTTGATCTTTGAATCCTCAGCATTTAGGACAATGATGACAAAGAGGAGGCATTTAAGAAATGCTAGTTTTTATTGATTTTTTTTCACTTTCTTCCAAGATTCCCATCATTTCCATTTAGCCAGGGAACTGTGCAAATCACTAAAATTCTCTGAGCCCCAGCCTCCTCAATTATACAGTACTATCTGCATTGCAGGCTTGATATTTAAGGGACAAAATGAGATAAAACACATGAAAATGTCTAAACTATAAAGTGTTTATGGGTTTCAGCTGCTATGTTTGTGTAAAAATGTATTAAAACCCCTACAAAACAGGGACAACTAGGTGGCACAGTGGATAAAACACTGGCCTTAGAGTCAGAAGAACCTGAGCTCAAATCCTGCCTCAGACATTGATAATTACCTGTGTGACCCTGGGCAAGTTACTTAATTCCATTACCTTGCCAAAAAAATCTCTAAAAATAGCAAAGGGGATAATAGGGTGAAGATCGTGATATATTTGCAAATAAAAATAAGAAAAAAGTCAAAGTATCAGGGCATCAGGACAATATGAATGAAAAGTTTATTTTTGCCCTTCTTTCCAACTACTGATAAGTAAATTTTAAATTAAATATATCAAATAATATTCAAGACCAAATTTAAGAAATTAATGAGATGAATGAAATACAAAATTGTTGCTACATAACTTTTTAGGGATTGTTAATTATCTATTTATAAACATGTTTGCACTCAAGATGTGTAATTGAAAGAGATATATAATAAATCTGTTCAACCTCAATATTCTCATCATTATTTAATGAACACTGAATACTTAGTGTAAACCAAATTAACTAAATATTTTTTAAAATACTCATCAGATGCAAAAGATGCCATAGAAAAGACCTATGGAGAACAAAAGATGGAAAGTGATATGGAATATATGTTTGCTTTGCTCTGTCAAAGGTCTTATTTTCTCCCCATCTTTAAATAAGGAGAGACTACTATAAACAGAAAGTAGAGTTGCTATTTGAGATCTATTGAATTCCAAGTGTGGAAACTCTTCCCATTCATGCAGATCATCAACTATACTATAACTTGAAATCTTACTAAAGTCACTCTTGGGAAATAAGACCAAAATATTTAGTGACTTTTCCAAGGTCACATAAATAATATGTATGAGAAGTTGGACATGAAACTAGTTCTTCCTAAATCAAAAGCAGCCATTAACACATTATGATACATGCTTTCTCCTGGTTTTAGTCAGGACAGTAGGAAAGTGTAAAACAGTTATCAGAAGCACAAAGAGGCTTAATGACTTATCTAAGTCCACACAGCTATTAATATTTTAAGCTATTTCTTCCTACTTATACAACCAGAACTCTATCCACTCCTTCACTCTGTTTCCATAGCATATAGGAAGATGAAGAGAAACTTTACAAATTAGGGGGATTTTTTGTTTGTTTTATTTTTTCCTCAAGGAATCTCAAAGATAGCATTTCCTTAATGGATACATATAATTACTGTTAAAATACCAAGCATGCTAATTGCTATTTGACATCCAAACCCAAACCAATGAAAGAGAAATATTTCATTGTTAATTTAGGGTATTGAGACCATAAAAGGAATCTTTAAAATTTTGATGATTAGAAAAGCATAATGGGTCATTTGAAGACCAAAGGGAAAAGGGAAAAGAAATGAGGGAAAAAGTTGAAAAGGAAATGAAGTGGAGAAAATAGTAATGCATAGATGGTACAGATTGAGTTCTGAAAGTCAGAACTTACTTGAAATTGGGAGAAAGATCAAATTGTACAAAGGAAGACAGTAAAAGCAAAATTGGAGAAATATTCCTAGGATAATCTTTATTTTCAATTAAGTAAGATAGAAAGAAAATCTTTCAAGGTATGAGAATAAGCTCTGTCAATAACCAAAAAGAAGAAAGAGAACATGTGCATATGGCACAGAAAGGCATATTCAAGAAGTCTGCAAAAGCACTAAGAAGAATTAGTCTACCAGTAAGTGAAACATAGTTAATTGACAGGAATATGAAAAACCATTTAATAATTCAACAAGATAAATTCCCACCACTACCAACTGAAAATAGGAAAAAGTACAGAAATGAATTTTGCACATTCTTAATTAATTTCAAAGAAAGTCAACAAAAAGATCATGGATATTAATGAGTAAATTGTGCCAAAGTTTATAGAGGAAAAAAAAATAAACAAACCAACTTGACACATGGCAGCAAATGACACAGAATCTGGAATGTATGCAAGTAACTGTACCTTCCTCTTCATCTCTCATCTGAGGATAATAAAAACGACTGAAAAGTGATAGTTTTGAGGGGAAAATTGGCAAATAAATAACACCATCAAGAATACAGGTAATGATAGAAAAAAGAGATTATCTCTTGAATCCTGATATCCATAGGGTCCATCCTGGAGGATTCTCACAGAATGTCTATCACATGATTTCTTGCTTCTGATGATGTTTTAGTGATGAAGAGAATAGAGGTCAAGAAGAGACAAAGTTCTAGAATAATAATAATAATAATAACTAATATTTATATAATGATTTAAGGTTTGCAGTATATTTTGCAAGTATCTCATTTTATCTTCACAACTATCCTAACTGAAAGGTATTATTATCATACCTACTTTACAAAATATTTAATTACCCATGATAATTAAAGGAACAAGATCTTTTAATAACTGAAGTCCTGATAGAAGATAAATTCAAAGTCTTGGACAACTGTAAACATGAGTGCTATTAGGAATATAGCATTTGGAGCTGAAAGGTATATTAAAATTCATCTGTCTTCCAACCTTTCATTTTATTTATGAAGGAACTGTAAAATTGAAACATTATGATTCTGCAATATTATCTATTAGATTATGTTTTCAATTCTATCCTAGTACTATTATAGGAGCAAATGAAGTTTCCTAAATTGTTTACATAGAAGAGCTTGCAAATATTTCTTCTTTCATAAAAAATATTTGAAAGGAGTAATTCCTTCTCATTTTGTGCAGAGTTTTCAGGAAGTAGAACTAGAATAATTTAAATAATTTTTCCTAAATGTCCAGGAGATGGTGAAGGGAAGGGAGAGTCAAATCAGAAACAAGTGAGGAACTCCTTCGAATCGCTAACTCAGCAGAAAGACTTTATATGAACTTTCTACAGAGTACCATGGTAGCAGAGGAGAGAGGATGCAAATAGTTTTAAGCTACTGTGAGCCTTTGTGAAGTTGGGAAGAGAGAACAGAATAGAAAGAAGGGAAATGGAAGATTCTCTAAAACACACAAAGAGAATCATTTTATATAAGTCTTAGATTTGTCAGTATCAAACTGTAAAAGAAAGCTTCAAAAAATATAGGCATTCATGTCTGCATGTCCATTTTTGAGCCATAAACACATTCAAAGTGGTCATTCCTCAAGAATCAGTCATTTGAGAACTTGTACAAGGAAAAAGAATCTGGCATCACCAGTTAAAAGTCGAAAAAGGTAGGTAGAATAGCAGTTATGGAGGGTCAGAAAGAGGCATATGTTCAACTACTACTACCTGTAGGAAGCATTGAGGAAATGCACAGGTGGGTGATAGGGATTGAGATGGATAACAATGACAAATGCAGCAAATGGAAGTCCATGTTGCTGCAGACAAGGATGGGGGATTAATAGTACTTTATAGAAATATTGACTTCAAAGAATTAGTACCAGAGTGGTGAGAAATTCTCAACTATATGTAATGCATTAAAGTGTGGTTTAAAGCATTGATATAAAGAAATAGATCACTGAGAATTATAGGAAATTGATGGGAGAGAGGAAGAGGAAAGGAGAGGTAGAGAAGGGAGGAAGAGTTACTGGTAGATATCATTATTTTCTGACTAATTAGATTCCATTCTCATTTCTTCTAATTTTAAATAAAATTTCTCATGTTTTGTGTCTTGTGAGTCCATGTGCCTTCAAGAGGGGATTTGTCTTTAGCCTTGGAATTGGTTTTAGAACATTCAAATATTAAAGTTCCAGATGATCTTGGAAGGGTCAGCAATCCACATAAGTAACAATTCCTCCAAAGTATAATTTCAGTACTGTCAGAAAGGATCCCTGAGACAAGGATTATCCATACTTTAGACAATTCAGGGTAATATTTTATTGTTAAAAGGAGATTTTTGCTCTTGCTATTTGAAAGCAGTTTGTAGGTCAAAAGCATCTGACAATAAGAACCTTTCAGCCACATTAGCTATCTTTTTAACAAAGAAAGAAGTAGGGGAAAACCCAGATAAACACTAATATTTTCCATCTTTAACTTGTTTTATTTAAAATTAATGAGATTTTTCCTGACTTGAACATTTAAAATTGAAATCTTAAATATTTATCATTTTTCTACACCAATTCATGCATCCTAAATGAATCTCTTTAATATTTCCTAATTGAAGCTTCTCAGCAAAATGCTGGTATGTGATTAACAATTAGATTTCTAAGGAAAATGTATTTTTAGTTTAGTGTATATTATTACCTTTTTCTCCATTCCTTTCTCAACTCTATAGTTCAAGAAAGTAATAAATAGAGTTCTGATTTATAACATCATTGTTTGCCAATGTGCAAATGCTCATTCTGAAAATTTAACAATTGACTCTCACCTGACATTCTAAACTGGCTCTAGCTAACTTCTGGAGCCTAATTTTCTAGGAACAAAGGAACCGAAAAATATTTATGGATTTTCCCCCTATTTTCAGAGAAAAACAAAGGGCTTCTCCTTTGTCTTCGAGGAAACCTAAGACTATGTTGATATCAGATAATATTATCCATTAGACATAGTGCCAGTTAAATAACATCTGGGAATCAAAGGACCTTGAGAGGCAATATGGAAGAGTAGATGATATCTAGCCTAGGGTTCAGGAAGATACAAGATCAAATGCTGTCTCCATCATATACTGACTATATGGACCTAGGCAAGCCACTTAAGCTGTCATTTTTAACTCCAGTCTATTGATATTGTGAATATCAGGGTTGGTGCCAATCTTCACTGATGGTGGGATTTTACTCCCTAGAAGTTACATACACTAATGAAATCACAGGTTCAGAACCATTTCCTTCCCCAATGGAAAATCCTAGAACCATACAATTAAAGCTAGATGAGACTATAGATATTGTTTAATTCAGCCCTCTCATCATTACAGATGCAGATAATAAGGTTCTGTTACTTAAGAAATTTTCCTAGGTCACACAGGACATAAATGGGAGAACCAGAATTTGAACCCATATTCTCTGTCTTCTAACCTACCTCCTTTTCATTCTGTGTTATGTTGTCTCCCAATTTTATCTGTACAAATTTGTGTGATTTATTAAGGGGCTTGATATATATTTAATTATATAATACTACACTATATAGCATATCCTACTACTATATAGAAAAACTAGAAACATGCACTTCACACCTATATTATTTTTGTCTTTAATATTCTAGTAACTTAAGGATTTGTCTTTATTTGATGTTTTTTTCTCCAATCCAATATTTGTCTTCCTTAAAAGGAAAGTGCACTTATTTGTGTATTCTTGGGGAAAAAACAACTCCAGGAAATTACATTTAATTAGTGTAACATGCACACAAAAGATTCTCAATAAATATGATTTAGTTTCATGATCTTACTGTGATTACTTTTTTTTTACTGGGACATGCCATTCACCTATTCATTCATTCAACTAACATTTCACAAAATAGTAGAATCTCAGAAAGAAAATAACATCAAAGGTCCCATAGTCTAAAGCATATTTAAATAATAATTTTCTCTACAGCATGGCTAATAAATACTTACTCTAACTTTGCTCAAAGTTCTCTAGTGCGGAGAACTCTCCACCTTCTGAAATAGCTATTCTGCATTTAGAGCACTCTATTTGGAAACTTTTCTTCACTTCAATACTAACTTTTCTTCTTTCTAAAATCTACTCTGTATAATTACCTCCTGTTTCCAAAAACACTACACAAGATGCTATAATTGACACAGAAAAATTAGAGGGTTTTCTACCCTCACAGATAATATCTTCTGGTAGAAGAGATAGGATATGGTACAGGTAATTCTAATAGAGAGATAGAATATGAGAGTCCAATAGCAGTGGAGCAAAAAGGTTAAGTTAGTTCAAAGGAGGGAAAGGACACTTCCACCTTGAGTGACAATGGAAGAGAAAGCAGGAAAGGTTTAATAAAAAAGTACTATCCTATGAAATAGATCTTGAAGAATGTTTAAGTATCAAATAGATAAAGTTGGGTAGAATGGACATTATAGAAATGGCATGAATTAAAGTTATAAGTAATTCTCACTTTCTATGAAAGCTAAGGATGTTAATTGAAGTCCAGTTTGGTTAGTTGCACGGTGGGGAGTGGAGGGAGATAAGGGTGGATAGATAGTGTTAAATCTGAATCATAAATCATAGGAAACTTGTTTTGTTGAAAGAACTAAGAGATCTGCCTATGGATTCTTGCATTAAAGAATATCAGCAATTTCTAACAGTGATCAAATGTGAAGAGTTTTTGATGTTCACTGAAAGTACTGATAAAGGAGAGACATAGAATTCATTTCTTATCAAGGATAACTAGAACAAGGCCAGTCTCTCACAAGGCCAGTTTCTACAGCTGAATTCTAATCTTCAAGTAATCCAAATGTTTTCCATAGCCTGAAGTAGTCAGGATTTTTTTTACATCATGCTGATAAGATTGCAGAAATTATCATGGTAATAAGAATTGAATATATTATAAAAGGGAAAAATGTACTCAAATAAAATTTTTTAAAAGGATAAAGTTTTCTTTGAATAGTTTAAAGTTCCATCAATCAGAAGATAGAGACATCCCTGTTACAAAAATTGGGTCTTAAATAAAGAACTATCACATGCCTCTAGTCACAAGTTACTCTCCTGAATTGTGACCTGCATTTTTTAGATAAAGATCCTTTTATATTTATATCTGTACCTTTTTGTCTCTTTCATCTTGTCTCCAAGAAAGTATGCCAAATTCTTTGCAAGCAGAGATTGTGCCATTCATTCAATCTTTATTCCCCAATGTCTAGCACACTGATTGGCAAACTATAAGAACTTAATAAATATTTGTTGATTGACATTTCCTGGATTAGATGTGTGACTTCATTGATAAAGGAATTTTTTGGAGGGTAAATTCATTGTCCCAGTGCAGGTCAGTTCATTTTGTGCAAGTTGTTTAAGTCATTGAGCGAGTACAACTTTCCCAGAACCAAATAACCATATGGAATATATGGTTGTAAGACCCCAATCCCCACATTGATTCTCAATAAAAGCCCAAATTACTTTTCAGAAGAAAAGAGCAATGATAATTTCTGCGTTAAAAAAAGGTCTTGGTTCATCTAAACTATAAGGAAGAATGGAGGAACTAATCTTCTACAATAAAAAAGAAAGAAAGCTAGTTCTGAATGAGAAAGAATAAAGCTGAATTCTTATAACTCTCTTCTGTTGACTAAAAAGTTATAAAGCTGACAATGATCCAAATCCAATAGGTTTTGTATAGAAAGTATCTTTTGAGCCATACATTGAATAAAGCCAAGTATTATACAGTACATATTTTGTTTAAGTTAATTGAAGGGTATAAACTCAAGGTGAAAGAGAACAATGAACCTGGTTAAGAAGTTCTTTGAGAAAAATCCAAATGACGTTAGTTACATAGCAAAAAAGATATTCTTCTCTACTATTTTATTATTGAGTTGTTAACATCTCCTGGAAACAGTGTAACTAAGGTTTTCTCAATTCATTGTCAAAACAACTTATGGATTTGATTAATTCTTTTTTTTATGCCAACTAACCTAGCTTGCTGTTCACTTTATGTATCCGCATATATAAGTTGCAGTATGATATAATAGATTGAAAACTGGTCTTGGTGTTAAGAAGATTGGTTTAAGCTCTGCATTAATACATACTACATATGATTTGATGTTATGATCACTTGAACTTTCAGAGCTTTAAGAGCTTTGGGTTTTTTTTTTTGTTTCTTTGTTTAGGTTTTTGCAAGGCAATGGGGTTAAGTGGCTTGCTCAAGGTCACACAGGTAGGTAATTATTAAGTGTCTGAGGCCGGATTTGAACTCAAGTACTCCTGACTCCAGGGTCGGTGCTTTATCCACTGTACCACCTAACTGCTCCTAATACATTGTTTTGTAAAATAAATATTTTAAGTAAAATAAATACTTCATAAAACAAACATTTATAGAATAAAATATTTGTCAGAATATTTGATGAGTATAAATTACAGATGAGCAGCTGACCTAGATCAGTGGAGAGAATTTCCCTAATTAGGAGTTACCCATGCCATTGAAATCACAGGCCTGGACTAAAAAATCCTCCCAACTTTCACCAAATTTAAGTACAAATAGAAAAGAACTTTAAAATGCCCTCAGGTCTTTGACCCAGAATGTTCAGATCAAATGTATGAAAACTAAAAAAATAAAAATTCATTTCTCCCTAAATCTGAATGAGATTAAATGAGACTTTAGAGATTGGTCCATTTCTTACTTGATCACAATATATTCTACTCAGATTGTTCACACATTTTGTAAATTCTCTGTGCTAAAAATCTATCTCCTGTTTAACAATGGCTATAAAGGAATGTGCATATCTATTGTCCTATTTGCCAAGAAATAAAAGTAATGAATGAGAATCACATTTTGAATAACAAGAGTAGACCAGACAACTGAGAATAGAACAGGCCTAGGAAGCTCCACTCAGCCATCTTAAAATTGCTTATGATTGTTAGGCATAATAAAACATTAAAAAGATAAATTCAAAGCTTAAATTAGTTCTTCTCCTGGGAGAGACTGGCTGCCTGATTCTGATCAGGTATTCATATGTCGCACCCACTCAGACTTACAATTCCAAGGAGTAGAATTCTATCCCACTATGTGAAGCTCTATTAGCATTAATGAGAGTTATAGTTAGAAATCCTTGTACTCTTAAGCAGTCTATAACTTTCTATTTGTATATATTAAGGTCATACCAAGAGCAGTTAGGGGTTATTTGTAGCTCTAAATGCTATCAATTGGCAACTTCGATAATTCCACAGAAAGTAAGACTTCTTCCTAAATGTAAAAAAAAAAAAAAAACAAGGTATGACTAAAGATGAAATGGGTAAAGCCATATTTTATGCAATAATCCTACATGAATAGAAATAACTGAGGCAAAAAAGTGGATGTTCCTTCACAAAAATCTTTATAAGAACAATTTAGAAATCATTAAGTCAATTTTTAACAAAGTTATGGGAAATCAATATACAAACATCCACAAATTAAACTCAAAAATAGACCACATCTTTAAATTTACATATTTGATATAAAGATGTAAAGTTTACAAGTTTCAACTGAATGTACAGCTTTTTTTATTTTTTATAAGAAAATCATTTTTCAAAAAAAGCATTTGATTCAGTAGGGTAAAATGCTACTTTAAAGTAGTCCTATGACAACTACTATCCCAAATTCATATTAAAATAGTTAATCTCCTGAGGGACACAGCAACAGCAATATCTCTTGTTCAATAGCCTGCAGATAAGTGCAGATATACTTGTGAATGTGATGGAATATCATTGTGTTAATACAAATAGGTGATCACAGAGAATCACAATTTATATAAATTCATGCACATTCATGTGAATGAAAAAAAGAAAGATTAATACAAGAAAAACATCTACAAAAATCATAGGTTGTAATTCAAGTAGTGCCCACTATGTGTTCAGAAGACATATGGAAGAAGCCTATTACTTACCTCCTATCAAAGAGATGATAGGCACAAAGTACAAAAACATATATTTTTGGACATTGTCACCATGTGAATTCATTTTTAATATACTTAATTCTTTTTTAAAGGTTTTTTGCAAGACAGTGGGGTTATGTGGCTTGCCCAAGGTCACACAGGTAGGTAATTATTAAGTGTCTGAGGCCAGATTTGAACTCAGGTATTCCTAACACCAGGGCCAGTGCTTTATCTACTGTGCCACTTAGATGCCCCTATATATTTAATTCTTGCAAATGCAATTATATCTTCCTTTTATGCCTCTTCATTAAAAAGGGTCAGGAAAGAGGGATTAACAATTGCATTTTTTTAAAAGAAATCTATTTAGGGTATGATATCACCTATAAGCAAATTAGGGGAGCATGGATTATTTTACTTCTAACAACTATGGAGAACATTAAAATTAAACTTAAACAAGAAATAGAAAACATTATAGGATATAAAATGGAAAAATTTTGATAATATTAAATTTTAAAGTGCTTGTAGAAACAAAACTAATGCAGTCAAGTTTAGAAGAAAAGGAGAAAATGGGGGGGAATTTTATAGCAAATTTCTCTGATAAAGACTTTAATTCTCAAACATACAGAGAACTGAGTCAAACTTATAAGAATATGATTTATTTCACAATTTGAAAATTGATGAAATATATAAACATAGATTTCAGAAGAAGAAATCAAAATTACCAATAATCATATTTGAAAATGCTCAGAATTAATATAGATGTTTAATAAAGCAAAACAACTTACCTCACATTTTTCGAATTGGCTAATATGATAGAAAATGAAAATGACAAATGTTGGAGAGACTGTGAAAAAATGAAACATCAATGCACTGGTACAGTTAACTTGTCTAGTCATTCAGGAGAATAATTTGGAACCATGTCCAAAAGAATATAAAACTACTTATCCTTTGAACCAACAATACCAGTACTAAGGTCTATATCCCAAAGAAAAAAATTTTAAAGGAAAGGAATCTATATACACAAAAGTACTTATACTTTTTTGTTGTGTCAAAGAATTGTAAATTGAAAGGATGATCAGGTAATTGGGAAATGGTTAAGCATATTGTGGTATATTGGAAGAAATAAAAAGTAGAATAGTTTCATTAAAAACCTAGCAAGATTTATATGAATGATGCAAATTGAGCAGAACCAGAACAGTAATAGCAATATTGTATGATGATCAACTGTGAATGACATTGCTATTCTCCAAAATAAGATAATCAAAGACAAGTCCAAAAGACTTATGATAAAAAAAAATGTCATTTTCTTCCAGAAAAACAGCTGATGGAGTCTAAACACAGATTAAAGCATCTTTTTTCACTTTATTTTTCATGTCCTTTTTTTTGGTGGGGGGGGAGGGAGTTGTATTTTCTTTCACAATTTGGCTTATAAGGAAATGTTTTGCATGACCACCTAAGTATAATCTAAATCAAATTGCATGTCTTCTCAAGGTGGGAAGAAGAGGGAAGTTGGTTTGAGAATACAAACTTTAAAAAATCAAATGCTAAAAATTGTTTATACGTATAATTGTAAAAAATGAAATATAAAAATTTAATTTAAATGAGAACCGCTGAGATATTTTAAATGATACACAAGAAAGAACAGAAAGAAGATAAGACAGAAACACAGACAAGGACAGTTTTGGAAGTTAACTTCTAGAATTCATTAAATCCTTTAAAAAACATAATTCATAATCTTAGAATCTTTTTGTTTCAAACTTTTATATTTGGAAATGGTTTTTATTCAGTGTTTTGATTAAAAAATAAAATGCAAAAATAAAACAAAATTTTTTAAAAGTATAAAGCAGTGAACTAAGACATTAATTCAATTTAATTCGATAAACAGTCATGATATATGAGTGGCATGCTGAAATATCGAATAAGGAATTTCAAATAAAGAAATGGAGTAAAGCATATCATAAAGGAAATATATGATAGAAAAATCAGATGAGCTACTCATATGGCAAGCATAAAGGAGAGTTGGTGTGCAACCCAATTGTTCTATTGTGTCCTCTTTATACAAAGAAAATAAAAGACATTAGGTGAACTCTGTCAAACTTTTTAATTGAAATTATAGGGGGTAGGCAAGTTACAAGAAGATACACATCAGTGAGATTATGTATCCATTTGAATGTGTTCCAGGGAGATGCATATATCCCAATGGTGTTTTCCACTATCATAAGAGATATCTATCACAGAATCCCACTAAAAGGAATTCCTCATAGCTCCTGTTTCTGAACATGATTGTGCAAATTACATTGACTCTGCAACATTGTCAAACAACTTAAAACAAACCGAGAATTATTCAACAGTGTTTGTCCTAACTATACAAAGGAAACAAAGTAAATGGAGGATAACTGTCTATTGTCTAAAACATGTTTACCTGTTAGAATTTGTTCACTACTGCACGAGTGTATTCATATATTTATATAAATGGATAAGCCTGAGATTTTATTCCAATAAGTAATTTGTAATTAGGGAATCTCCCTTTATCAATGTAATTATGTGTATTTTCTTCAATTTATAATCTTGGAGAGTTACATATAGTGTGTGATAACAGATACATGCACACACATATGCATACAGGTATTGTGTATTATGTATTATATGCTTATTATATAAGTTTGGTTTCCTCATTTTTAAAATGAAGGAGTTGGTCTAGATATACTTATAGATTTATAGGCTTTGTAGTCTATGAGTGGGGATAGGTGGTTAAAGAGGAAAAAAATCAATTATGATTTATAAAATGTATCCTGTCTTATTTCTGCAGAGTATTGCTTTAGAGGAGAAGTTAATCAAAGCTTCATTATTTTCAATGAAATCTTCATATTGAATTCAGGACACTTTATATAATTTATCTAAATTAATTAGTTTCCATTGCTAAGAGGAAGTTGTGTGACAAATCATCTGTTCTGCCTATTCATTCATTCTTTATCAATTCCTTTGTCCTGCTGACACATTATTTCTGAACATAACCAATACATGGCATTGAATAAATCATCACACTTTAAGCCCAGGTCACAAGAATCTGTATGAATGCTCTTTCAAGGAAGATGTTGCTGGAATTTTTCTTATATAATAATATATTGTGATGGTTACACCTCTTTCAAACAAGAGGCCCACCCATGAAGAATTAGGTCTTGGATTGGCAGAGGAATGAATCCTTTTAGGAGGAGATAAAAAAGGATTTCTAAATGATTGTGTAAATCTTACCTGAGGCTTTATGGAAAGGATTATCATTTTAGCAACTTTTATGACACATATAGTTTCTCCTAAATAACCAATATGTGAAATTGGACAGGTCAATAAATGCCCTGTCCCATTTTTTAGATGAACAGCTGATACCAAGACAGTTGGACAAGAACATTCTAATATCTTTTCTGGTTAAGATTATGTCAGTGATAAAAATGAGAAAACTGCACAAAATTACAATAACTTCAATCCACTTATTTCAATTAACTTTTAATACCCCAAAATGGTAATGAATGAAAGTGAAGAAAATGGCTATTATTACTTCCTAAAAGGTTTAGCTGTCAACTATCTTCATGTGGCACAGTGGCTAGAGCTATGACCCTGAAGTTAGGAAGACTTAAGTAGGGATTCATCCTCAAATGTTTAACCCTACTGGGTGATCCTGGCTTAATCATTTTATCACTGTCTCTCTCAATTACCATAATTACAAACTGGAGGTGATAAAAGATCTCAAGGTTGTTGTAAGTATTAAATGAGATAGCATTTATAAAGTCCTTAGAACAAATAATTCATGGTGTATTGTAGGTGCTTAATAAAAAAGCACCTTCCTTCCCTACTTCCGAAATATAAGATTTAAATAACTGAGAAATCACCTTAACCCACTTGAAGATAAGACTCATATTAATATTTTAAAAATATACTGTCCTCCCAACCACTCCAAAAGGTAGGTATCATGGGTGCTATTATTCCAACTTTATAAGTGATTTACTGATGCTCAAAGAATTAAGTGAAGTCCCCAAAATTATAACAGTGTTAAAGAAAATAAAATTTATTCAGGGCCTTGAGAAGAAATCACTTGGGCTTTCTACTATAATATAATGCAACTTGCTCTTGAACATGTATAAAGAAAGCAAAATAAAATTAGAATATACAAGCTTATCTGAAAAAAATAAAGATGACATGAATAATTTTTAGCAATATTAATCCATGAAATTGGAAAAAGAACTAGACTGAGAAGACTTCTGGCTAAGACCGTGGAAAGAAAATGAGAAATTTGTTAAGCTTTCCTGTGATTTCCTCAGAAATGGCATTAATCAATTACCTAGCCATGTGCCCTTGGGCAAGCCACTTATCCCCATTGCCTTGCAAAAACTAAAAAAAAAAAATGACTATCTTCTTAACAAATTTTCGAGGAAAAGAACCCACAAAAGACTAGAATAGAACACCTTCCAGCAAGATTTGTCATGATGGGCAGAGAACAGAAACCCAGTACTTGGGCAGTGTGGCAAGGTGGGGATTGACCTGAGATTCTCATTTGGGGAGCAGAGGATTTTGCAGTTTGAACTTCATGGCAGATGGTCTGGCCGAGCTCCAGCACACTGAGAAAGCTCAAGTTCTAGCATCCAGGACCCCATTTCATCCCATGTGACTGATCTGTCTGGTCTAATCTAGACATGAGACCTTGGACATTCCCAGTTGGGAGAGTCTGGCAGTCAGTACAAACAGCCCAAGACAGCCCTAGATGTTCCCACCTTTCCCAATGGACCAGAGAATGGAGAGCTGACTTTCCCAGTGCTGACAGTTCAGTGAGAGAACTCCTGACTTTCCCAGTCCAGAGTACCTAGTCCAGTGACTGGGCTGCCAGTTGAACAGCCCAGAGGTAGCCCCAAGTGTTCCCTTCATTCCCAATGACCAAGGGAGTGGGTGAGTGATATCCCCAGAACAGAGGGTCCAGAGAAAAAGCCACAGGTATTCCTTACTGGTCTGTCCAATGAACAGTACCCTGGATTCCTAAAACCAAGGGCATCAGGTTAGTAAGCAAACCTTTAGGGTCCTCAACACAGAAGATATGTGAGGAAAACCTTCCCCCAACACAAGAATCTTGGGATAGGTAAAAAAATCTAAAAATTAATAAGAAATGTCAGAGAAAAGCAGGTTCTATTGAAAATTACTCTGGAGATAAGGATGAATAAAACACTAGCTCAGAAAGAGTGCAAAAGGAGCTTCAGAGGAGAATATGAATTGGTCTCCAATTCAGAAAGGCTTCACAGAAGAATTCAGAAAGGATTTGAAAATTCAAATGGAAAAACTGGAAAAATAAAACAAGGGAAAATTAACATCTTGCAATAAAGAAAATAACAACTTTAAAAATGCAATTGGGAAAATGGAAAAAAATAATTCCTTCAAAAAGAAAAAAATGGACTAATGAGAAAAGATAACTGCTCCTTTAAAACTAGAAATGATCAAATGGAAAAGACACAAAAGCTAATAGAAGAAAATATTTCCTTGAAAAATAGGCTGGGATTATTAGAAGATGACTCCATGAGACAACAGACATCTGTTAAATATAATTTTTAAAATGAAAAAGTAGAAGAAAATGTAAAATATATCATTGGTAAAACAACTGACCTGGAAAATACATCCAGGAGACATAATTTAAGACTTATTAAACTACCTGAAAGCCATGAAAAGAACCTGGATAGTATTCTTTAGGAAAATGTCAAGGAAAACTGCTCCAATACCCTATAATCAGAGGGCAAATCAGTCATTGAAAGAATCTACCCATACCTCCTGAAAAATATCCAAAAGTGAAAGTGCCAAGGAATATTGTAGCCAAATTCCAGATTTATCAGTTCAAAGAGAAAATCCTGCAAGTGAACAAAAAGAAGGAATCCAAATAGCAGAGGAGACACAGTCAGGATTACATAGGACATGGCTACATCAATGTTAAAGCATCAATGGGTATGGACTAAGATTTTACAGAGGGCAAGGAAGTTTGAATTACAATCAAGAATCTACTACCCAGCAAAATGGAGCATACTTTTCTTCAGGGGAAAGGATGGACATTTAACAAAATAGGTGACTTCAAAACTTTCCTGATGAAAAGACCAGAGCTGAACAGAAAATGTGTCTTCAATAAGGAGATTCAAGAGATATAAGAAAAGCAAAATGGGGGAAAGGAAGACTACTATTTGATAAGATTAAACTGAGTACATTCCTACCTGGGAGGAAGAGTGTTATATTTTAAGAATTGTAACTCTATTGGAGGAATTATACTTAGACTGAAGGAATATATATAAATTGATTTTGATGGAATGATTTAAAGTAAATTAAGACATTAGAAAGGGGGAGATTATAATGTGATGAGAGGAAGGGGGAGGCCAAATAGGGTAAATTACATGACAAGAAGAGGGGCAAAGGATCTATTGCAATAGAGGTAAAGAAGGGAGGGCGTGAGAACTGCTTGAATCTTACTCTCATTAGATGTGCCTCAAAGCAGAATAAGACATCCACTGAGTTAGATTTAGAAATGTATCTTGCCTTTCATGTATTAGGAGGGAACGGGAGGAGGAAGGGAAGGAGGGATTTATAGAAGAGATGGAAGGAAGAATAAGAAAATGGAAAGAGGAAAGAAAAGGGAGGGTGACTGATAAAAGGGTGAATAGATTGAGGGAGAAAGTATTCAGAAACAAAACGCTGGTGAGGAGGGATAAGAAGGTGGGAAAGTACAAATGGAAGGGATATAGCATGGAAGTTAGTAATTATAGCTGTGAATGTGAATAAAATAGCATTGAATAGCAGAGTGAATTAAAAACCAGAATTCTACATATGCTGCTTACAAGAAACATATTTGAAGCAGAGAGCTACAGGGAAAAGGAAAAAGGCAGAAGCAGAATATATAATGCTTCAGTCACAGTGAAAAAAGTAAGGGTAGCAATTTTTATCTTAGGCAAAGCAATCATAAAAATAGATCTCATTAAAAGTGATAAGGAAGGAAACTATATCCTCCTAAAAGATACCAGAGACAATGAAGTAATTGCAATACTAAACATGTATTCACCAAGCAGTATAGCATCCAAACTATTAGAGGAGAAGCTGAATGAGTTACAGGAAGACACAGATAGAAAAACTTTACTATAGGGGGACCTCAATCTCTCTCTCTCACAGAATTAGATAAATCTAATCAAAAGATAAACAAAAAGGAAGTTAAGGAGATGAATCGATTGTAAGAAAAGTTAGATATAATAAACCTCTGGAGAAAGCTGAATGAGGATAGAAAGGAACTGATCTGGCAGTACATGGTATCTATTAAAAATTGACCGTGTATTATGGCATAAAAATCTCATAATCAACTGTAGCTCATAATCACCATAGAAAAGCAGAAATATAAAGTAAATCCTTTCCTGATCATGATGAAATAAAGTGATGTACAATAAAGAACCATGCAGAGATAGTTCTAAAATTAATTGGAAATCTAAATAACCTAGTTTTAAAGAATCAGTGGGTTATACAAAAAGAATACAAACTAATCTAGTGTTTAAAAAGGTGGTGTTTTAAGTGTTGCATACCAGAGAAAGGAAAAAAATTATCCTCTACTTTTCTTTCTAAATCTTCAAAAAACTTTCTAGAAAATCAGATGCCAATATATTTCACAATCTAATGATTCCCCTCTTTCTAACACAATTAGCACATGATAAACACTAAATGTTTATTGATTTATTGTGTCAGATATTTAAGAGGAACTAGAGAGATAAGGTTATTGAAAAAATTTGCTCTAGTACAGCACTTTTAATATGCCCATTTTCATATCAAATCTTACCATTGTGCCCAGCTATAAATGGTTCTGTTCAACTGTAAGTTGGTAGATATCAGCATAATGAAACATGAACAGGTCAAAAAAGAAAAGGACAGGAAAGAAAATTTCCATTCATTCTTCTTCAGTAGTAAGTGACCATTCTTGTTGCTTCCAGTTCCATTCCTCCCAAGGACTCCCTGCCATGTTTGATAGTCTGTGCTTACTCTGATGTTCAAGTCACCCAGAATTGCAAGGTTGTCCTCTTTCACCATACTGATGATGAAGGTCTCCAGGTCTTCATAAAATTTTTCTTTGACCACATCAGGATTTGTCATGGTAGGTACATACACACTGATGATGATGGTATAATATTTTCCTGAAAGAGGCAATGGCATTTTCATTAACCTGTTGTTCTCTCCTTTTGGGTGACGTACAAGTTTGTTGACTGTATTAGATTTATTTGGGAAATCTAAACCAATACAGAGACTTCTATAAGTTGAGCTTTAGCACTCAGGCCTACTATTTAGATGTGATATCTGATGAATTCTCTCTCACAGAAAGAGTTATATGTCTTTCAGGTCTACTGGATTTTATGTTGTCCTTAAGTATGTACCCAGTCAATGAGTGGAATCATATTCTCAAAAAGGTTTTGTACACTTTTGGTTGCATTTTGAAAGCTGTGTGGAAAACCTACTTGCCAAGTAAGCAAAACACGGTTAATTGAAATTTTAACTTTTAAGGTACCTTTTCTTGTCCCTTCCTCACATCAGGTAATGAGCAGTGTGTTTCTTAATTAAGGATGCTCAGAGCCCACTTCAGTCAAGTGAGAAAACAATCCCATGTTCTGAGTTGCCTATGTGTAAGACTGTGACTATAGTTTCCAGTGTTATCAGCATTTGCTGTTTTATCATTAGCTGATCACGAAGAATTTCAAAGTAGGTAAAATAATAAAGTAAGAAAATAATAATAATAATAATAAAAAGATTAAATAGTTAAATAATAAGAGTGCAAAATTGTTGAATATAAAATAATTAATTAGTAAAATAGTAAAGTGGTGTAGGTTAAGTCTTTTGTCTCAGGCATAAATTTTGCTTCTGTTTCCTCATCAGTCAATTAGGGATAATAACATCTGCCTTCCAAAGTTTTGTGGAAGAAAAATCAATTATAATTGAATTTTTAAATTTCTATTTTTTTATTTTATTAATTTAAATGAGACAGAATTGAACCAAGTCATTGACCTCACTTTCTCTTCCGAAGCAACTGGAGTCCAGTGGGAAGAAGAAAATTCAAAGCAACAACATGGGATAACTTGTATAAGCTAGGCATCTTTGTTGTCTGACCAAGCTTTAAGCACTCCACAGGAACTGCTTCCACCTCCTTCCACCTCCTTCATGGCCTCTTCGAACAAACTGTTCCCATATATACTTATGGACAAGTGATTTATCATCTTTGTGATCCCAGACAACTACCTAAAACTATAAATTACAGATACAGATGAGGTAGTGATATGCATTGACTATGGAAGTTTCTATTCAGTCACTTCCCTACCCTGATGAACTCAAAGGCTTCAAAAATAAAAAAAAATATATAAAAATCTATTTACAAATCTTAGCCTTTCATACAGGTAAAATATACATATTTATCTTACTCACCTGAGTGAGCTTTTGTCTATTAAATTTAATAAAATGCATCCATAGTTAATCAGCTCTGCAAGACATAATCATCCTGCCCTAATTATACCTCAATGTTTAATATTTTGGTCTAATTTTTCTTTGAGTTAAAATTTGTCACAAAGACTTTGGTTCTAATTAATAATTTCCAGATGATGATGGTGATGATGATATGACCAACGCAAAAGCCAGAAACTATAGCAACATCTGTCTTACACTGCATTCTCCATCTGTAATATCCAACTAAGCAACCAAAAGACAAAACTCTATGCAAGTAGTTCCACTGTAATCTTTTTCATACTTTCTACAGAGACATTCATCTGATGCACGTGACCAACTTCACTTAGCTCAGAAAGGAGACTTTTGTAATGGATATGGCACTGAGTTGAGAAACAGATCTGAGTTAGAATAGTCAGAATTCAAGTTTAACTAGTTAAATAACTGCCACTTTTATTTCCAGAGATATAAGAATTCAATGAATACTTTCTTATCACCAGACTAGGTCCATGTGCTGTGATTCTTTTTGTAAACTTGCTTCTATCTCAAGTGATCTGATTTTTTTATGAAAACTACTTTGTCCAAAATATTTCTTGGTTTATTCATTCATCAGACTTCACTCCTAAACCAATAAATTAAATGATATAAACCAAAAAGAAACAAAAACCTTTTTTATTGTTACAGTTTTTCAATCAAAATAAAAAGATTACATGGTTTGGTTTGGTTTTTATTCCTAAGCACAACCAGTTTGTCTCCCACATGTTCCTTTTCTTTCATGCTGACTTTTCAGGTAATTACATTTAAAAGCCAGATAATTTTTAAGCAATAAAATTTTGGGAACCAACATACTTTTTGAGAAATAGAAGAAGGTTTTTAAGTTAATAAACATAGTCATTTTCCTTTTGCGTTATAAATGAACAACTCTCCTTGTTACATTATAAGCTGGTTATTAGTAACACCTTTCAGACAATACCTTTACCTTATTGAGTTATTGCAGTGAAATTATAAATGACTTTTCATATTCAAAAGTATAATAGAACTTGTTGGCCAACTGATGATTTATGGTATTGATTAAAATTGTGTTGGAACAGGACAACTAGTCAGGCATATGTGAATCAATTTTCCCCCACAATTCTTCTGGTCCAAATTCATGTTACATATTATCTGGAAAAAAAAGATTGTTTTAGTATTCTTCTCCTAAGAATTAAGGTGATACAAAGTTGAATTATAATCTGAAATTATCTGCCAACTTCTATTACACAAACTTATAGCTTCATTTTTATTACTCAATCTTAACCCAATTTTTCCTGTAAATGTCTAAATATTTGTTGTTACTATGAGCTATAAAACATTAAATATTCCATATTGGCTATTATTTTGCTTAAAGACAACAAACTGATCTATAAGTCAAACCTTTGAAGAATATTAAATTTGTGTGTATATACATATATGCACATAAAGACATAGTCATATTGAAGAAGTTATCAAAAAAAATCCACAGACAGTAAATACCAAGTGTTTGGCTACTTCCCCACTTGCCTTCAAAGTGGCCATTTTTATAGGAAGAAGTTAATTATATTTTAAGAGCTTTCCATGAGCTTAAACATCCAGCTTAAAGTCTACCCACAAAATTTTATGAAAAAGAAAATGAGATCTAGTCTGAGATATTTCCCTGAGATTGCCTAAGGAATTATCTGAGATCACAATGATAGTTTGCAAACTTAGCAGGTATATATACATATATATATATATATATATATATATATATATATATATATGTATATAAATTTTAGCTAAGGCAGTTCAGTAGTGTATCAGAACTGCAGCTGAAGTCAGTAAGATCTGAATTCAAATTAGCCTCAGATCCAGTCTAGCCGAGGGACCCTGGACAAGTCATTTAACCTATATACTTCTATTTCCTCATCTGTTAATTGGGATGATAATAATATCTACCTCCCAAGGTTGTTGCAAAAGTAAAATTTATAATATATGAGTTTTTAATTTCTATTTTTTTTTACATTTGGAGTTCCAAATTCTCACCCTCCCACCAACCCCTCCTTCACCTATTAGGAAAACATAAAATATGACATAAATTATACATGTTAAATCTTGCAAAATATATTTCTATATTAGTCATGTTACTAAAAAAGTGATAAAAGTATGATTCATTCTGCAATGATTCATCAGTTCTCTCTCTGGAGGTAGATAACATTTTTTTATGAGTCTTGGGGAATTATCTTTATTTTGTAACAGTTCATATAAGTCTTCCTAAGTTTTCTGGAACCATCTTGCATATCATTTCTTTCTCTTTAAATTTGGTATTGTATTTTCCCCCAATCACATGTAAAAACAATTTTAACATTCTTTTTTTAAAAAAAAATTTGAGGGGGCAGCTAGGTGGTATAGTGGATAAAGCACCAGCCTTGGAGTCAGGAGTACCTGGGTTCAAATACGGTCTCAGACACTTATAATTACCTGACTGTGTGGCCTTGGACAAGCCACTTAAACCCATTTTCCTTGCAAAAAAAAAAAACCTTAAAAAGCATTTGAATTCCAAATTCTCTCCTTCCTTCCCTTTTCTTCTTCCCCATAAAACCTAGCTAATGTGATAATCTACCATCCATTCTCCTGAGTCTATAAGTCTGGTACTCTACTCCAAGTATATGTTCTCTTTTATTTTCCTTGGTTTGCTTGTTCTAAAAATTTTAAACATTCAATATTCTAATTAGTCATTGTATCTGGAAGGGATACAAAAAGCATTTATTAATTAATCAATAAATTTATAAGCACTTATTAAGTATCTATGATATGCCAAGCACTTTACTAATTATTAGAAGTACAGGGACAAAGGTAAACATTCTTGTTTGCAAAGATCTCATCATCAGAGAAGAGATAGTTGTATCTGTGTTTGTTATACATATATAAGTGTGTATACAAAATCAGCACAAGGTCATCCAGAAGGAAGGACACTAAAAGCTGAAGGGAAAAGGAGAGTTTTCATGGAGGAGGTGGTACTTGAACTGGAAAAAAATAGAGATACAAAGAGGGGGAGTAAAAAAGAGAGTATATATATATATATATATATATCCCAGGTATGGGAAACAGTGTCACACAACAGATGGAACATGGTTCAAGAGGAAAAGTTAAAAAGCGATTTTTAGTTGAAGTATAGAATATACAATTGAGTTATAGAGATTAAATGGCTCATCTAGGGTGACACAGATTTTGATGTTACATTAGAATTTGTCTTCTTGACTCTAGATAAGCTCTCCATCTACTATGCCACCTAATTGCTTCTGATAAGTATGTGTGATTATGCAAATACCAAAGAATGATACTTTTGTAGAAAAGTATTAAGCAAAGTTTGCCAGACACATGTATCAGTATTTCATTGGTGAAGGGAAAGATAATAATTTCCTTTATTCATAGGATTAATTTTTGTTCCCATCCATTTTCATGTCTCACTTTGCGTGGAAAAATTAGTCTTGGAATTGAGAAACTAAGGAAATCAGGAAAAAACAAAAAACTTTTGTAAGCTGTTGCAAGAACAACCTATAAACAGATACAATCTTTATTTTAACTATTAAAAATTTAACATGAGAACACATAGAATTGTTTATTCAAAGCTAGAGTCAGGCCTCTGACAATGACAGATCATTGCTTATAAAGAAATTACATTCCAAGAAGCAGTTTTAAATATGAGGGCACAAGTTAGATAAATTTGCTCAGTATTCCAAAGAATCCAGTGCTTGTGCCTTCTGGGAAAGGAAAGGACTATTCTAGCTAGACAAGATTCAGGAAACGAGAAGTTGTATCATTGGAAAATAGCCAGCATAGATAGTATTTTCTAATACAGTGGTTTTTTTTTTAAGATTTGTGTTTTCCTTAAAAGTCAATAGCAAAGATTTTATGCTATTGACAATCCTCAGGACCCCAGCTAAAGAATGAAACTGAAGCCAAAAGCCAAAAAAAGATAGAAACCTCACATGCTCAGCTCAGGTAATGCAATTGGACCTTTATTTTTTAATTTTAACTTTATTTTTTCCAATTACATGCAAAAACAGTTTTTAGCATTTGTTCTTTTTAAGATTTTGAGCTTCACATTTTTCTGCCTCCCTCCCTTCTATTCCCTCTCCTTATGATAGAAGGTAATCTGATATAGGTTATACATATACAATCATATTTAGCATATTCCCATATCAATCATGATGTAAAAGAAGAATCAGCAAAAAGAAGACTAATTTATAAGAAAATTTTTTTTTAAATTTTGAAAAGTAAAGATAATATGCTTTAGTCTGCATTCAGACTCCATAGTTCTTTTTCTGGATGTAGATGGTATTTTCCATCACAAATCTTTTAGAATTATTTTTGATCATTGTACTTCTGGGAAGAGCTAAATTCATCATATTTGATCATCACACAACGTTGTTCTTAATATATGTAATGTTCACCTTACTCTGATCACTTACTCAGCATCAGTTCATAAAGATTTTCCCAGATTTTTCTGAAATTCATCTGCTCATGATTTTTTGTAGAGCAATAATTTCCATCACATTCATACTCCACAATTTGTTCGGCTATTCCCCAATTTTTCACCTCTACAAATAAAATTGTTATGAATATTTTTGCACATGCCATGCCCACTTATATGCCTGACAAAGACTATAGACCACATGAGGCTATAGCATTATTGCTTTGGTGGTAACAGACCTGTAAAGAGGAACTGAAGTAATGAAGGCACAAGTTCTCTCTGTATATGTGATCCCTAACCAAAAATATCACTCCTATTTGCGCTTCCTTTTCTGTTTTCTCTGTGTGTGTGCATATGTATGTGTTTGTATATCCACTCTTCCCATTAGTGGCATATGTATCTATGAAATAAGGCTTATGGGTGATATATTTATTGCTATATTTCTTTCTATATAATTTCATTAAATGCTTATTTCAATAAATCATGCCCTCTAAACTGATTGACAGATATAAACATATCATTGAAAAGCTTGTGTATTAATGTTTTAGATTGACATAAATTATAATGTACTTTGAACCTAAGGTAGTTTTGTCTATGGGGATCAATATAAAATTTGGGGCAGCAACTTTCAATGCTCTACTTTTCATTGATCAGAATATATCAAGTACATTGTTTTGGCTATCTTGAAATCCCTTTCTTTGTTACATATTTTAAAAAATTTTCTCTAAAACCTAAGAGATTTGATTTTAATTTCTTCCATAGAAAAGAAAAAAATCTTCAAGTGATAGGAATGATGTACCCAATTCCTTAATGCATTGTCTTTGTTCTTACTTTTTCTTCTTCTTTTTAAGAAATATAAGAAAAACACTTCAAATATATTAATGTCATGAGTTTCTTCATCAAGAAAATTAAAAAAGAATAGTTATAATTTCAAAAACATTTCTCTATTTTCATGAAAGTATTGAGTAACAGATGCTTTACTTTTTCTACTAAAAAGTAAATAAATATTCTCTTAAAAATACAGGTGAAGGGGCGGCTAGGTGGCGTAGTGGATAAAGCACCAGCCCTGGAGTCAGGAGTACCTGGGTTCAAATCCAGTCTCAGATATTTAATAATTACCTAGCTGTGTGGCCTTGGGCAAGCCACTTAACCCCGTTTGCCTTGCAAAAGTCTAAAAAAAATACAGGTGAACAGATATGTTCAGAAATTGTTTGATCAAATTATAAAACTAATTAACTTAATGTTGCTAGTATGGTGTTCTGCTTTCAAGTATTCATGGTAATTCTTGTTGAAAACAGCACTCAGGGGCAAATATTACGTATCTTCCAAATATTTAGAAAGGTTGAGGAAAATGTTTAGGTAGACAGGGTTATCATTTTGATCAAATAGTTATGAGAATGTTAGCTCACACCAACCTCCTAGTAATCTTTTCTTAACTATTTAGGTACAGAGAATAGATTGATAATTCCATAGCTGAATCAAGAAAAAGAGAGAAAAGCAGAAGAGAGCAGACATTCTATACGTATGTATAGACTTTTCTAGCAATACATAGGCTCATATAAGCTCATCAAGAAAGTAGCTATGGTAAAACTTCTGTGGAGTTTTTCCCCCACAAATGTCTATGATTTTTCACATCCTTAAGTAGTATTTTCTAAAATGAAAGGAAGACCCAGGAGGTCCCTTGATTATATATAGGAGCTTAATCAGCAATCTCCTAGGATTGGTTTTAATCAAGTAACACAAAAAGGAACAATGAGATCATAGTCCCTCAGCATAGAAACTTTACTATCAGGATTGATAATAATAATAACAATAATAATAATAAACAATAACAACAATAATAATAATAATGTTCAACTTGAAGAATACCATTCAAGAAGAATAAAATGGCCTATCTGAAATGAGTCCATAGTGAAAAAAAAAGAGGAAATTTTGGAAAATCATTCTTAAGAAAGGCCTGGGACAGAGATGGTGCTCAATAAATGACTGAATGACAGGCTTTGTTTCTCCCTCTTTTTCTTCAGTAACTTTCTTTAAAATGCATCACTAGTCAAGTGCCTTTTTCTGGTATCAAGTTTAACCTTGGATCTGAGCCAAAGAAATAAATAGTAGCAGGTGTTTGTCACCTGGCCCCTTTGTGATGACAGTACTGTAGTATTTTTATATGGACCCAAAATAGCAACTACTCTTCTTTTCACCTTTCTCTAAAAATTTTCATTGTTATTACTATGATTCAAAAGTAGATTGCTCATGACCACCCACACCAGCAGGGAAAAAATCACAATGTTCTGTGCACTAAGTAGAGATTTGCAATCTATTATGAACATTTATGGTTGAAAGCTTTATCAGCAAGGTCTCTTGGCCCCCACTCAATATCAGAAGACTTTTTAAGGAAAAGTTACCATGGGTGCAGACATTTAGCTAATTTTATTCTTCTTATATTTCAGAAATATTTCCCAATCTGGAGAATTATTCTGTTCTGCAACAGATTTGCTAATAAAATATTTTTTGTACTTTTTTTCCTCCAATTACCCTTTATCCCAGTAACATATCTATCTTAACCTAATCATGAGGAAGACAAAGAGGTATCAAAAAATAAAATGAATAATAATGTGTTGCACCAATCAGGGAAATCAATTAAAGGAAATTTGCTTATCAGCATTAAATTAATCATTTCTGATCTCTTCTGGACAACTTAGGGAAAAAAGAATCTTTTCAATCCTTTGTCTCTAAGTAACTGATTTGTCTCCTTTCATTTCAATGGCCAAAGTGGTTTACAATTAAAAACTCATACAGATATGTTTCCTCTGAAATAAAAAAGCATATCTTATTAAAAAAGTATACCTCACAACAAGAAAAGAAAAGAATGAAGGGGAAGTAACTACTTTGATTTGTTTATGACATAAGTTCCTACACAACATACTAAAATTTTTGAAAATTAATTTGCTATGATTTAGTAAATGATTACATTTTCATTCAAATCCAAAGACAAATTTAAGACTCTAGAATTTTAACATATGCTCCTAAACCTATCAATTTCATACACAATCATAGAGACCTAAGAATGAAAGGGCCTAAGAAATCATCTAGTTCAAACTCCACATTCTACAAATAAGGAAACCAGCTAACTCAATTCAGAAAAGATCTCAAAGCCCACCTACTTCAATCCCCCTTCTTTAAGGCACAAGAAACTATAGACTGGAGAGTTTAAATGGGTTTTTTAAGGTCACAAAGATAACAAACATCTCAGGAAGAATTTGAACCTAAGTATTCTGACTCTGAAATCTGTGTTCTTTCTATTATTCTATATGAAGTAACATGTTTAACCTATATAGGTGATAAGATGCAGATTTAAGATTTATACTCTTACTTTTTCCATTATGCCATGAATCTATCATTTGTTTTTCTAAACTTCACACCTCAGACAGAGATTCTTGTACAAATAATGTGGAACTAATAATGTGAAGCATTTGTTAATGAAAAATGAGTTTGTTTGTTTGGTCAATTCTTTTTTATTTTATTTGAATGAGAAAATAAGTTGTGATTCAACTCTAAAAAATGTGTCTGCTGAGCCATTCTGCATCCTTGCTACTTGCCCTCGTATTTGTAAACTGCTACTTCTAAGATGCCCATAGTATTTTTTAATTCAGATCAAATTTCTTACAAAGCTTGTATTTTACTGAAATAATTATTGATATTGAACTTTTCTGGGGCAGTTGGTAGAATAGTGGATAGAGCACCAGCCCTAGAGTCAGGAATACCTGAGTTCAAATCTGGCCTCAGACAGTTAATAACTACCTAACTATGTGACCTTGGGCAAGTCATTTAACCCCACTGCCTTGCAAAAACCGAAAAAAAGAGACTGGACTATTCTTTATGCTGAATAATACCAAAGGATCCTGTGATACCACAAAATATATCTAAAAAGCAAAACAAACAATTTTTAAAAAATCATTCATCAAACACCTAGAATACAGGCTAAACCAAGATATAATTCTGCATCATATATTATATATTTATAATATATTATAAATATATAATACATAATTCTTCAGGATATAATTCAACATTAGCCTTGCTATTTATAAACTTTATATTATATTGAATAATCTTTATTGACTAAATCAATTATAGTGATCTATTGTTTTTCATTTGGAATCAGAGAAACATGACTTCAAAACCAAATTTTTCCCATCAGTAAAGTGAGGGAATCAAGAATAAATGATCTCTAAAGTAATTATAAACTTAAAATCTCTGACCCTATGCCCTAAAAGTACTACATTGTTTATGAGCAGCAAAATATGATAAGTCCCCAAAATTGATGAGGAAAAAAGTATAGATATAGTATAGTATATATAAAAGTATAGATATAGATATAGTATATATAATTGTTAAAGTAGAGTTGGGGATATAGATATATAATTATAGATAAAGTTTGTTATTTTTATTAATTATTTTTTTAATTTTAATTGTAAAAATCCAAATTATCTCCTTTCCATACTCCCCTATGCAGAGTCCCACTTCTGGACTCCTTTATCTTTCCCAGGTAAATGTTGGAGGGGTGGGAGACAAGGAAGATAAAGGAGACAAGTTTCTCCTTCAAGGTCTCCAAGTGCTCCAAGTGCTCCATTTATTCACCAAACCCCAGTGCCTAAATAGTTTTCTAGTCTCTAATCCACTCCCACTCCCATGGTACTTAGTAAAACAAGGCTCTGATATTCAAAGACACCAGGTGAAGATAATTTGCAATGTTCCCATACTCAATGGTTCCCAACACCCTTACTATCATTAACAAAGCTCCAAAAACAAAACCCTTTACAAAAATAGAGACAAGCAAATCAAATCCTATATTTTATATGTTCAAAAATAAATAAACAGATGAATCGATATTTAAAAAAAAACTAAATTCTCACTGAATCAATCATCTCTCTATAAATAATATGTTTCATCTTGAGTCTTCTGGAATTCTATTTAGTCATTGTATTGATCATAAATGCTAAGTTTGAGCTTTCAGGGCAGAATCAAGATGGCAGCATGAAGCTAGCATGCTCCCAGAGCTTTTCCCTACACAACACTTAATGAAGTCTCTACACAAACTTAAAAGTTACAGATCCCACCAAAAAAAAAAAAAATAGAAAGTTTTCAACTGTAGACAATGTGGTGGATCTTCAGTGAAGATCTTTCTCTTTGGAGGGAAAGGACAAGTAAAGTCTAGCAAGGTGGGAGAGTGGGAAATCCAGAAGGAGGCCTCCAGTCACAGGGCATTCCAGATCCCCACACCTGTATAATAGATCATATCCCAGCAGATGGATAACAAGCCAACAGGGATGGGCTGAACCCTGGGAACACTAGGGCAACAGAGAGGAATGGATAGGGAACAAGCTACTACATAGACAGAGCCTGTACATAAAGGAGGAAACAAACCTCTGCATATATAATCCCAGGGTTGCATAGGAGACATCTTGGCAAGTATATCAGGGATCAGATCCTAACCCCAGCACAAAAAAAAAACCCTTTTATGCTCCCAATACCCAAGGAGCAGAGCAGAGCTCAAAATGAGCAAAAAGGGGGGGGGGGAACTACCCTTGGAAAATTACTATTCAGATTGAAATGATAAACATGGCATCCCAGAGGTAGCAAACAATGACAAATTGCCTACATGGAAAGTGTCCAAGGAATTTATGAATTGGACTCTAATCCAAAACCTCATAGAAGAGCTTAAAAAGATTTTAAAAAACAAAGAAGAAAGAATGAAAACACATGGGAAAAAGAAATGAGTCATGCAGGAACATTATGAAAAATTGACCAAAGATATCAACTCCTTTGAAAATAAAAATAACTAACTGAAAAAAGAATGTAACTCATAAAAAAATAAAATTGGCCAATTGTAAATGGAATATAACTCATCTAAAAGACAAATTGACCAATTGGAAAGAGAATACATCTCAGTAAAAAGAAAATTAACCAAATGGAAAAGGAAAACAATTCTCTTAAAAATAAAATTAAGAGCTATAGTGGGAACCACAAAAGCTAATTGAAAAAATAAAACGTTAAAAATTAGATTTGGAGAACTAGAAACTAATGTCTCTCTGAGACAAAATTCCTTCTAACAAAATAAAATAGCTGAAAAAAAGTTGAAGAAAACATAATGTATCATTTAGGAAAAACAAATGACCTTGAAAATAGATCCAGAAGGGACAGCTAGGTGGCACAGTGGATAGAGCACCGGTCCTGGTGTCATGAGTACCTGAGTTCAAATCTGACCTCAGATACTTAATAATTACCTAGCTGTGTGGCCTTGGGAAAGCCACTTAACCCCATTTGCCTTGCAAAAACTTAAAAAGAAAAAATAAAAAAAGAAATAAAATAGATCCAGAAGAGATCATTTACAAATTTTTGGTCTACCAGAAAGCCTAGATAAAAAAATGAGCCTTGAAAATATCTTTCAGGAAATTATCATGGAAGGCTGTCCTAATATACTACATCGAGAAGACAATCTAGTTTTGTTTTTTTTAAGGTTTTTGCAAGGCAGATGGGGTTAAGTGACTTGCTCAAGGCCACACAGCTAGGTAATTATTAAATGTCTGAGGCCAGATTTGAACCCAGGTACTCCTGACTCCAGGGCCAGTGGTCTAGCCACTGTGCCACCTAGCTGCCCTGACAATCTAGTTCTTGAAAGAATATACAGAAAACCTCCAGAAAGAAACAACAATATAAAAACTCCAAAGTCTATCAAAGATGATTCCAGAATTTTCAAATAAAAGAGAAAATACTGCAAGAAGTCAAAAAAGAAGCAATTTAAATACAAAGGAAGCACAATCAGAATTACTTAGGACTTATCAAATTCAACATTAAAGGATCAGAGGGCCTAGTATATGATATTTCAGTTAAAGGATTGAATATAACTGAAAGGATTATACTTAGAGGATATGGGTATGGTTGATTTTTATCCTACATTATTGAAGAAAAACAAAATTACATCACAGTGTATGAGAAATTACAATGTATCCAGCCATGGCTGATCAGACCAATATGAGCTCAGAATGTTCTACTACAGGTTTATGAGCACAAATAATCCAAGTGAACACCTCTGGTATTTACTCTAAACTTATGTACCTCACATTTCCTTAGAGCAACTTTAATTCTGCCTTGCTCATAGAGCTCCTCAACACTCTCATTAGTGAGGGCACCCTACGCTGAATAGTGCTGTGTCAATGTCTCCCATGTCTTACAATCAACTCTAAAGTTGTAAAGAGAGACTTTCAAAGTGGCCTAGTACTTAGAGTACTTGGAGACTCTATACATACTTAAATCAGAAGGATCTTGCTTTACTAGATACTTTAAGTTAAGAAGGGTTTTAGTACAGTAGGGTCAGAAGGTGGGAGCATGCCTAGGACAGTTGGACATAAAGAGATTAGGAAGTGATCTTGCATTAATCCATACATCAATTAAGGAGAATTTTAGCTCCATGGATGCTAAAGAGACAGAGGGAGAGAGTGTATCTGATACTTTGGTAGGGGGGGATTGTAGAGCTGCCATTGGAATACAAAGATCCCAAGGAGGAAGAGAGTGTATTTAGAGGGATTGGACATGAAAACACCATGAAGAGATTTTGCTTTGCATGGCACTGGATATAATTGGAGGGATTTGCCTTGGGAAGAGGGGAAATAAATTGTTCATGAAATGATTTGACTTAGAATGATGCTTCAGCTTCTGAGGTTTCTTTCTAAAGGGGGATACTTGAAAAAGGGATTAGGTATAAAGTGATTATATTTGATGTGTCTCATGGCACTTGAGAAATGTATTTCTAATGAGATAGAAGAGGGGAGAGTATTTAATGACTATGAGGCAATGATCCCTATCAATTAATCAACCACTCAATCAATCAACTTTTGAGAATACTATTTCTATCAGATCAGAAAAGAAAAGTATATTTTGACAAAGGGTTTGTAAGTTAGTTTTAGCAGTAAGTGAAGGAAAATAAATTGAAGGAATTAGAGTAGAAAATGAGGAAGCAAAACTTTTGCTCTTTGCAGATGATATGATGGTATAATTAAAGAACCCAAGGAAAATCATTGAAAAACTACTTAAAATAATTGACAAATTCAATGAAATAACAGTATATAAAATAAACCCACATAAATCATCAGCATTTCTAAATATGAACAACAAAATCACAAGACAAGAGATGGAGAAAAAAATTTCATTTAAAGTAACTGCAAACAACATAAAATGCTTGAGAATCTACCTCCCAAGACAAATCCAGAAACTGTATGCACACAGTTACAAAACACTTTTCACACAAATAATCAGATCTAAACAACTGGAGAAATGCCATCTGTTCATGGTTAGATGGAACTAATATAATAAAACTGACAATTCTACCCAAATTAAATTACTTATTCAGTGTCATGCCAATCAAGCTACCAAATAATTATTTTATTGAGATAGGAAAAAATAATAATAAAATTTGTCCAAAAGAACCAAAGTTCAAGAATATCAAGGGAATTGGTGAAAAAAGTAAAGGAAGTTGGCCTTGCTCTACCAGCTATAAAACTATACTGTTAAATGGAAGTCATCAAAACTTCCTGATACTGGTTAAGAAGCAGAGTAATAGAGAAGTGAATTAGAATAGGTACAAATGAAAGGGTAGTAAATGACTATAGTAATCTATAGTTTGACAAACCTGGGAAAAGAACACATTATTTGACAAAAATTGGTGGGAAAACTGGAAAATAGTATGGCAAAAACTAAGCATAGACTCACATCTCATACTCTTTACTAAAATAAGATCAAATTGGGTACCTAATTTTGACAGAAATGGTGAAATTATAAACCAATTAACAGATCAAGAAATATTCTACCTGTCAGATCTATAGAAAGGGAGAAAATATATAGCTAAACAAGAAATAGGGTACATTATAAATTGTAAAATGGATAATTTTCACTACATTAAATTCAAAAGATTTTGTACTAATAAAACTAAAGCTGCCAAGATTAGAGGGAAAACAGAAAGCTGGGGAAAAATTTTCACAGCTAGGGGTTCTGATAAAGGTATAATTTCTAAAATATATAGAGAAATGAATCAAATTTATAGAGTTACAAGTCATTCCCTAACTGATGAATGGTCAAAGGATATGAACAGGCAATTTTCAAAGATGAAACTGAAGTTATATATAATCATATGAAAAAATGCCCCAAATCATTACTGATTAGAGAAATGCAAATTAAAACAAGTATGTGGTACCACCTCACACCTATCAGATTGACTAAAATGACAGAAAGGGAAATCAATTATTGTCAGAAAGGTTGTGGAAGGATTGGGACAATAATGCATTGTTGGTGCAATTGTGAACTAATCCAACCATTCTGAAGCACAATATGGAAATATACCCAAAAAGCAATAAAATTGATCATACCCTTTGACCCAGCAATTTGATTACTAGGCCTATAGCTAACAGAAATCTTTTTTTAAAAAATGGGGAAAAGGGGCAGCTAGGTGGCACAGTGGATAAAGCACTGGCCCTGGAGTCAGGAGTACCTGGGTTCAAATTCAGTCTCAAACACTTAATAATTGCCTAGCTGTGTAGCCTTGGGCAAGCCACTTAACCCCATTTGCCTTGCAAAAACCTAAAAATAAAACAAAAATGGGTAAAGTACCACATGTTCAAAAATATTTGTAGTAGTTCTTTTTGTGGTAGCAAAGAACTGGAAATGGATGGAATACCCATCAACTGGGGAATGACTGAACAAGTTATTGTATACAAAAGTCATGGAGTAGTCTTGTTTTATAAGAAAACTGATGGATGATTAGAGTCTAGAGAAGCATGGAAAGAATTACAAGAACTGATGCTAAGCAAAGGGAGCAGAACCAAGAAAATGCTGTATGCATTAGCAAAAAACATTGTGAGTTGATTAACTATGATGTATGCAGCTCCGCTCAGCAATTCAGAGAGCTTGGACAGCCCTGCAAAATCTTTTATGGAAAACTCCAACCACATTCAAATGAAAAAAATAACACAGAATCTGTATGAACACTATGTTCACTTTAAAAAATTTTTTTTCTCATGTTTTTCCTTCCTATTCCATGGTTTTCTTTCTTTTCCTTTAGTCCTAATTGCTTATACACAAAGTGATTAATATGTAAACATCTTAAATACAGATGTACAGCTACAACAATTCACTAGATTGTTCACTGCTGAGGAGAGGGGGCGAAAGTGAGGGTGGAAGAAAATTGTGTAACTTACGAATATGTGAGTACATTAATGTTGAAAAACTTTTATAATATGAAATTAGAAAAATAAAAAAAATGCTGTCTTTCAAAGTTATTTGTCTTTACAATAGTGATATTAATGTATAAATTGTTCTCCTGGTACTACCCTCTTTATTTTGCAATAATTCAAGTAAGTCTACCCAAGTTTCTCTGAAACCATCTTCATTTTTTCTTACAACATAATGGTATAACCAAATTTATTTTTATGTGTTTACATTTTCTTACTTGCTTTAGCCCCTTTATCAGAACTTCATTTTTTCTAAACAAATTTCTGCACCAATCCACAGGCATGGAATTTTATCATCAATATCTCTCTCTGTAAAGCTTATTGGGTAATAGAAAGAGTGTTGATTTGGGGTACAAGGATAAAAGTTTGAATTCTGGGTTTCTACCACTGAATAGTTATATATCGTTGGAAAAATCATATCTTTGAGTTTCAGTTTTACCAGCTATAAAATGAATACTGATAATACAAATATTTCACAGACCTGTTATGGAGATAAAATGATTTAAAAACAGGAAATACATTCTTAACTGTGAAGCACCAGAGAAATCAGAAAATATAGGTTTTGCCCCAGGATTAGAAAAAAGACAGAGACAGAGATAGAGACAAAGAATATAAAATTTAATCCATACAAAAATTTCACCTATACAATTCCTCCACAGAGTAGGAGATAAAAATAGTATACAAAAAGTGCTGAGCTTATGTTTTAGGTAATATGTAGTTGTGGATATAATGAGCCATAGCCCTTCTGAGTGTTCTCACTTCATTCCATAAAATTCTCTTCTTTTCTTTCTTTTCTACATGAAGCAGTCTCTACCCTTACTTTCTCCTTGCAGATAGAAGCAATATTGGATTGTATTGGATAAAAAACTATACTGAATCAAGAAGACCTAAGTTCAGGGGGCAGCTAGGTGGTGCAGTGAATAAAGCACTGGCCCTGGAGTCAGGAGTACCTGAGTTCAAATACAGCCTCAGAAACTTAATAATTACCTAACCGTGTGGCCTTGGGCAAGCCACTTAACCCCATTTGCCTTGCAAAAACCTAAAAAAAAAAGACCTAAATTCAAATCCTGCATTTGACACTAACTGGTTATGTGACCTTAAGCAAATAACTTATCTGGACCTCAGATTCCTATGAAATAAGGGGGGTGGATTAAATCATCTTTAATGTCCTTCAAGGTTGACATCTAGGATAAATTAGTATGGTACTAATCTTAGTGTTTCCACAGGTTATGTGGGAGGAATACTGGCCAAGACAAAGAATGCTGGTCTCAGATATTCTATCCCCTGTTTTCATAGTGCAACTAATTTTTCCCATGCCACTCAAATTTGTTTTAATAATTTTTGTATGATATTTACAATGAATTTCAAGGCTGATTTGATATCACATTTCATAGTTTGGCCTGGGGTGCTGCTGCCTCTGGACAATGGTTGTTCTAGTCACTAAAATTGCCAAGTTATAGCTCTATAATATTAAAAGAAAAAGAAATATAAACCATCTGTTATTCTTAGTAAATAGTAAAATTTTGGTTTATTAACCTGTCTATTTCAGTATAGATGAAGACAACAATTCTACAATGTCTTAGATTTATTAACCATATTAGTTTAATTTTCCTTTTCATTCATTCTATAAAAATATATTGACTACTTTGTTTATAAATGGGATTATGGGCAAAGAGAGAAAGAAATGACAGTCCTTTTTTTCAACAATCATATTCTATTGGGGGAAGTAGGAAGTAGATAATACTTCATTTGCTCAGTTGGGTAAAAAGGAGAGGGACTAGTCATCATGTAATTTCATTGGCGTAAGGGATACCAAGTAAGGAAATTTCTTTTAATTTTGTAAGATAGCATCTTCTTTGAAATTCATAGAAAACTTAGTATAAGAAGAGAAAATAGTTGTTCAGTTGTTTCAGTCATGTCTGACTCTTCATGACCCCATTTGGAGTAGTTCTGGCAAAGACATTAGAATGGTTTATCATTTCCTTCTCCAGATCATTTTATGGAAGAGAAATTGAGGCAAATGGAGTTAAGAGACACGTCCAGTTAACATAGCTTTTTAGTATCTGAGGCCACATTTGTACTCAGAAAGATAAGTGCTCCAGACTCCAGGCCTGGTATTCTATCAACTGTACCTATTGCCCAGATAAAGCAATAACTGAGGAAAATCAAGAAATACTTCAATTAAGAGTAGAACATTAACTAAGTCTTCAATGAAGATATGGATTTTGAGAAATGAAGGTAAGCAAGGATTATAGGATACTTACAAATGCACTGAGCCAGACAATGACATGCTATGTTTGGGAAACGGTTACCTGGGCAATTTTGCTTGAATGGAGAATGAGAGTCATGCAAAATAAGACAAAATGTAATGGCAGCCAGAAACAGTCAAGCAGTCATTTGAAAGGAAAGAAGAGGATGGAAACAAAAATATAGTAGAGCTAAAATCTATAAGATGACAAGATTTGGCAACTGAATTGATATGAAAGAAGAGAAAAAGAATAATCTCAGATAATTTTGAGATTGTAAACCTAGGTGAATGGAAAGATGCAATATTTCTCAACAGAAACGAGGAAATTTGGAAAAGGATTCACCTTATGGGAAAAGGTAATAAGTTCCATTTTTCTTATATTGACTTTAAGATGGCAATAGGATATGTGGTGGTAATTTCTCATAGTGATGGATGAAGTAGAATTTAAATTAAGTGAAATATTAGGACCAAACACACAGGCATATAGGCACAGAGAGAGAGAGAGAGAGAGAGAGAGAGAGAGAGAGAGAGAGAGAGAAGACAAGACAGCCTAGCACATTTAAGTCATGGAAAATAAATGAAAAGGCAAAGGAAACTGAGAAAAAAAATGTAGAAGAATAAGGAAAGAATGGTATGATACATACCAAAGGAAGAAAGATTGTCCAAGAGAACACTTGACCAATAATAATAGAAAAACCTGGATTTACAAATTCAACAAACTTGTTTTGAGCATCTCCTATATGTTAGATACTGTGGTAAATAATAGGAATATATCTAGATTTGTGGTTTCAGTAATATAAAAAAATCTCCAATAAGGAAATAACCCTCTACAAATGAAACAGCATCTTCTCCACAACTTGTTATCTTAGAGATGACAATTGTTTGGGAAACTGAAATATTTAAGAGTATGTTAATCTTTCTATGTTAAGACTGTCATGTAGGGGCGGCTAGGTGGCGTAGTGGATAAAGCACCGGCCTTGGAGTCAGGAGTACCTGGGTTCAATCCGGTCTCAGACACTTAATAATTACCTAGCTGTGTGGCCTTGGGCAAGCCACTTAATCCCATTTGCCTTGCAAAAACTAAAAAAAAAAATACTGTCATGTACACAATATGTGTCATAGGTGGCATTTGAACCCGGGCCAGGTCACTAGGCACAGAGCTATGTTGTCATTCAGAAGTTAAAGAAAAACAATCATCCTCTCTAATCACTCAAAGGCATTAATTTGATTTCATTGTAGGGGATACAAAGTGAGAAAGAAGAAAAAGGAGATCAGTGCAGTTAAGAGATCATTGTGAATCTTAGAAAAAAGTAAGAAAATTTATTTATATGAAAAAAGTGAACTATTCTCTGATTAAAATGAATAAGTATCTCTATTCTACTCCTGTCTTTAATTCTAGATAAAACCAGACTGAAATCCATTTCCTTCCTTATCATAAAATTTAAAATTAGAAAAAACCTTAGAGAAATTATCCAATCCAATTCCCTCATCTTCTAGATTAGTAAATTGAATTTCAGAAAAAGGAAGTAAATATCCATTGTCATGCAGAGAATCTGTCAGTCAATAAGCATTTATTAAACACCTGCTGTGTGTCAGACACAATCCTTATCTAAGAGACAAAATAACTGGGGTTTTTTAAGGGGACAGGCTCTACCTTCAAGATATTTACACTCTAAAGAGGAAGATAAAAGACAAAAAGAAACTGAAAGGCAAGGAAAAAGAAAGATAACCAGTATGAGTACATGATGGAGAAGTCCAAAGAAGTACAAAAACTATGTGGCTGGTAGAAAATTAGAAAAATGATCTGACCTCCCTTCTTCAGTAGAGACTCTGGAGTACCCCTCCAGTCCAAGGGTCCAATAAGATGAGCAGAGGTTACTGATGATTTGTTAGTAACAGTCTAATTCAAACTTATAGAATCCTAAGATTTCCCAATAATTAGTTTCATGAAAAAGGAAGACAATCATGAGGTCCAAAGAAATCCCAAAGTAGTGCAGCTGGTGGGAAATGACAGCAAATTTGAACCCAAATCATTTGACTTCAAAATACAGAGACTTTTCATTATATCACACTACCCAAAAAGACAATAAATAGCAAAACATAGAATTTCTGCAAATCTCTTGCAATTTTCTTGCTCCAATACCTAGAATCTAAATATTATTAATATTTCTATGATAAGACTGCAATCTATTTGAGACAGTTTTCAAATGACTCCGTCTTTGGAACTATATGCATAATACATAATATGTCACTGTATTTACCTCCACAGGTCTTTAGAAAAAGCCTGCCCTAATGTAAGTCTCTCATAGATCTCAAATTTTGTTAGCATCTCCTTTTGTTACCCTTCCATGATCTGTCCAAGGTGCTGATAACAAAGAGTTAAAATGTGAGAAGAGAGTATTTTGGTGGAATGTGTCCTTTAAAATCTCAAAGGTTTGAGAAGTTAACCCTACATCTCTCCCTGCTCTGTTCTTTTAATTCTTGGTTGTAGCACAAGAGTGCCATCTTCAGCTCTCAAGCACAAAGAGGGAGAGTTCTTAAGAAAGCTGCTGTCTATGAGCCAGGAAAAACAGGCATTAAATATATTTCATTGCCATAAAATTCAACTCTTTTCATTTTGAAATACTTCAATTCAGAACATTAATCTACTGTCCATAAGTAGAATAAAAATAAAAGGACTTGTGATGTGCCACATTGAGATTAAAGAGACATGCTATAAAAATAAGATTATATTTTCAGGAAATTCCTCTATATATTCATCACCTTCTTATTATCATTTCTTTTATGACTCCAGGAGGTTATGACATATTCCTATATTCCATTATTTCCATAGTTTCACTGATCTGAAATTATAGTTCAGCATTCAAAAGAGAAGCTGAAGTCATGCCCAGCAGGACAATCCTTAAAATTCTTGTCAATGACAAGAAATTATACTGAGGTCCACTAATTTCAAAGTCTGGAAAGAGGTTGATGCTTAAGATGATAAATACAAATTGAATTGAATTTGAAAATGAATGTCTTCTGGCATTCTTGGAGAATAAAAACCACAGTTGAAACAGAAAATATAAATTGACATACACATACTGCAAAACAAATAATCTCCTAGATTCTCCAACATAAAATTTCCACATTGAAAATTGGTTGCCAAAGTAATTTCTACAATTACATTAGAAAACTGGGAAATAATCTTTCTTTCATTTCTTATTTTATGGTAATCTGTTAGAGAAAGGTGACAAAATACCCACTTATGTAACAATTTGGAGTATAGAGGAGGAATTAGTCATATTTTGCATTAAAGTACATTAGAAGTAGATTGCACACACATACACATGCACAAAGACAGATAAGATGAGTGGAAGATAATACAAGATGAGTGGAAGAGAATAACTCATTTATAATGCCCCACACATTCAATCAATTATTCAAATGTCTAACAAGTTAAAGGGTCTAGTAATCAAAATTCAGGGTCTAAGAAACTGTTGCAATGTAAGCAAAAACAAAAACAAATGGAGGAAAAAAGCACTGATAATTATACATGCATATGATTTCCAAAACCAGTTTGGGGATCTTGAGTTAGTTGGAGGGGAAAATGGATAGAACCTGAGACTTGGAGTCAGGAAGACCCAAGTTCAAATCTTGTCCCATATACTTATTAGCTGTATAACCTTGGGCAAGTCACTTACCCTATGTTTGCCTTGGTTTCCTCAATTTTTCATAAGTTGCAGAGTTTGTGTCAGGATCAAAGATAATATTTGTAAAACACTTAGCATAGTGCCTGACATGTAGTAAATGCTATATCAATATTTATTCTCTTCTCCCCAGTCTCCTTGCCTATTTCCCCTTAGATATATACACCAAGAAGCATTATTAGTATTATTATAATTATTTGAAACATGTGCTCTCCAAAATACCACTGCAGTAATTATGAGTCTCTATGAAGTTAGATGGGGTTCCTTATTTTAAGAAAAAAGTGCTCTACCTATGGGGTGTATAATAACTGTAATGATTCATTTTTCTACCACTTTTAACCTTTTCAAAGTGTGTTCCCTAATTTGGTTGGGTATTTATTTAAATAAATATGACACTGGAAGTGGCTTGCCCAAGATCATGCAGCTATTTATAACAATGTTGGGACTAGACTCATACCTTCTAATTACTAGACATAAGATTTGTCCCCCTTCTCCAGTTAGTGACAAATTTTCTCATCAGCTGTTACTACTAACTCTCTTGTAATTGGTAGACATCCCAACTGACACTGAAATGTGAAATAAAATTTTCTTTCTTCTGAAAATCAGGACAGCAAGGTGTTTGAAAAACTGTCTTCTGTAAATCCCAGAAGAGAAGTTCTTGAGTCAAGATACCTTCAGCAATCTTCCATCATCAAATATCAAATATATATCTAGGCTCCTGTGGAAACTAGAGAATTTAACTTCAGGGTTATGCATATGGTACCAGTGAATGAAAGAAAAAACATCTGTTCAATGTTTTCTATATGTCAGCCACTAGAAATATAAATAAAAGTACAAGAAATCCCTGCAGTCAAGGAGCTTACCTTTAAATAGTGTTGCCAATGGTAATTTATCTTTTATAGTGTCATTTCTACAGATAAAATTCATTATCTCTTGAGTCATGTGATGAGCCCAAGGACTGTGGTATGTGATCATGACTAACTAGATTTGCAGAAAGATACTTTGATGCAATTATTGTCTGTGAGAAGTTTATGATATAATGAATCACAAGGGAATGTACAAAAAATTTTCAGTGTGGAAATGCTATTCTAAAGAAACCAAATTCAAATCATTTGTAAGTATTTTACGGAATTATCTAGGAGAACTAAAAGGTGAAATGACTTTTCCATGATCTCACAACCATTATTTGATTAAGATAGGACTTGATCCCAAGTTTTCCTGAATCCAAGTCTGGCCTTCTATCCACTATAATATTGTCTCTCAATGACATGCCATTAAAGAATAGAAAAGAGAGATGATTCACACATATATTCATCAGAAAAAGGTCAAATTATCTGAATTATAGAACCAATCTTATATAAAGTGTTAAATTACAAGGAGACAGAGAAATAAGTGTAAATTCCATTTTTCAATGCCTGACACAAGAACCAGATTAATTCTGATGACAGCACAAAGTGTCTGTAAATATAAAACTATCACTCCAGATAGTTTTTAATTGATGAAATTGAAGGCGGTGATGATAATTCCTCCTACAGAGATTTTCTCTTCTCTAGTTACACCCACACAGTGCTAGTGGTGAAGCAGTTGTGAGGTTCTAAGGATTACATCCATACAACCCCTTAACAGATGAAGAAGGAGTCTATGTCACCATCTATTGCTGAGTCATAGCTTGTGTTATAATGAGGAGCTTTTGATGTCATTAAAATAACCCAATGAATAAACTCTCCAGCTTCTCTGTTACCTTAAAGGGCATTTCTTTAATGGAGGAAAATTTCCTACTTCAAGTCTATGTTCAATGAAATGACTACCAGTTATGAGAGTAATGGTAAGCATTGACAAGGAAAGCACCAATGATAAAGGTAAGATAATTGATGCTTATTTCTCAAAAGAGAATGCACTATCCACTATAACATTTTGATATCCAATATCACATTTTGAAGAGTTTGAGACAACTCAAAACTTGGTTGTTGCACTAGTATCAGGAAGAAGTATACTATGGAATCATAGATTATTTATTACTTCTATTATTAAAAATAATAGCTAACAAAATTTGATTTAAATTTTACAAAGCATTTTAACAATAACCAGTACTTTTGTAGCACTTTAAAGTTAGTAATGATTATATATTATTTCATTTTGACTTCACAATACTCTGATAGATTCTACAATTTCATATATGAGGTAACTGGGGCAAACAGAAATTTAAACAGATTTTTTTGACTATAGGGATCAGTAGTCTATCCACTACCTAGATGACTGTATACTTTAAAAATACTACCGGGGCGGCTAGGTGGTGCAGTAGATAAAACACCAGCCCTGGAGTCAGGAGTACCTGGGTTCAAATCCAGTCTCAAACACTTAATAATTACCTAGCTGTGTGGCCTTGGACAAGCCACTTAACCCCATCTGCCTTGCAAAAAACCTAAAAAAAAAATACTACCATATTTGTTCCTCAAGTAAATACCAAAAAAGAGGTATTATTATTATCTTCATCTTATAGCTGTAGAAACTAGAAATAGAAGAGAAGAGAAATAGACAATTTTGTCCCTTGCTTTATAAGTGGGGAAACTAAGGCTCAGAAATGTCACTTTCACCAAATGACAAAGGTAAAAAACATAAGAGAAATTTTTAAAAATTGAACCTAGTGTTCATTCAGATTCTGTTGTTAGTTTTTTGGTTTTGTTTTAATTTATCTGGATGTGAACAGCATTATCCAAAAAAAGGTCTCCAAGGGTTGTCCTAGCTCTCTAACTGCTGAAAGGAGCTGCATTCATCAAAGTTGATAGCTCACAGTGTTATTCTTTATGTGTACAATATTCTCTTGGTTCTGTTCCCATCACTAAGCATCAGTTCCTGTAATTCTTTCAATGCTTTTTAGAGTCCAACCATTCATGATTTCTTATACAATAGTACCCCAAAACATGTACATATACCAAAACTTATTCAGCCATTCTGCAATTCTTTGCCACTATAAAAAGGGCTGCAATTAATATTTTGGAACAGGTGGGACTTTTGGCATTTTTAAAGATTTCTGCTGGATATAGAGCTAGTATGGGTATTGCTGGGTCAAATGGTATGATCAGATTTAATGATTTTGGGGGATAGTTTGATTTTTCTCTTCAGAATAGTTGGATCAGTTCACAACTGCACAAGTAGGATATCAATGCCTCAATCCTCCCACAGCCTCTCCAACAATGATCATTTTTCTCTTTTTGTTATCTTAGTCAATCTGATATTAGTGGTGGTACTTCATAGTTGTTTTAATTTGCATTTCTCTAATCAGCTTTAATTTTTTCATTTGGAAACAGCCTGTTCATAACCTTTGACCATTTTCAATTGAGAAAAGACTCATAAGCTTTTAAATTTGATTCAATTTTTCCATGTATTTTAGAAATGAAACCTTTATCCAAACCCTCAGATGTGAAAATTGTTTCTAACTTTCTGTTTACCTTCTAATCTTGATAGTATTACTACAAAACTTTTAATTTTAATATGGTCAATATCATCCATTTTGCAATTTATAATGTATTCCATTTCTTATTTGGTCATAAATTTCTCCCTTTTTATATAGATCTGACAGAATATTTCTTGATCTGTTAATTGGTCAGTGGTATTGCCCTTTATTTCTAAATCCTTTAACTATTTTGATCTTATTTTGGTTTTGGGCGTGAGATGTGGGTCTATGCCTGTTTTTTGCCATACTATATTTCAGGTTTCCTAGTAATTTTTGTCAAGTAGTGAGTTCTTATCCCAGAAGGTAATGTCTTTGGATTTGTCAAACTAAACTATAGATTACTATTGATTCTTTTATACCTATCCTAATTTTGATGATTACTGCTTTAAAATAAAGTTTGATATCTGATAGAACAAGGTCACTTTCCTATAAATTTTTTCATCAATCCCCTTGATATTCTTGACCTTTTGTTGCGCCAGATGAATTTTGTTACTATTTTTTTCTTGCTTGGCAAAATAGTTACTTGGTAGTTTGAGCAGTATGACCCTGAATAGCTAATTTAGTTGGGATAAAATTGTCATTTTTAATTATATTAGTTCGATTTAACCATAAGCAATTGACATTATTCCAATTATTGTGATCTGACTTTATTTGTGTGAAAATTATTTTTTAATTGTGTTCATTCAGTTTTTGGGTTTGTCTTGGGAAGTAGATTCTCAAGTAGTTTATGGTATCTGCAGTTCCTTCGAATGGAATTTTTCTTTCTATTTCTTGCTCTTGAGCTTTGTTGTTCATATGAGTTTATTTTATAATCTGCTACTTTGTTGAATTTGTCAGTTGTTTCAAGTAGTTTATAAGATTTTCTCAGATTCTCTAAGTCTACCATCATACAAGGAGGGAAGTTTTGTTTCCTCATTGCCACCTCTAATTCCTTCGATCCCTTTTTCTTCTATTCCTAAGGTTAACATTTCTAATACTATATTGAATAGTGATGCTCATAATGGGCATCCTTGTTTCACTCAATCTTATTGGAAATGCTTCAGTTTTATCTCCATTACATATAATTGTTCACGGTTTTAGATAGATACTGTTTATTATTTTAAAGAAAATCCATTTATTTCTATACTTTCTAGCATTTTTAGTAGGAATGGATGTTGTATTTTGTTGAAGGCTTTTTCACTGTCTATTGAGATAATCATATGATTTCTTTTGATTTAGTTATTTATATGTTCAATTATGTTGAGTGTTTCCCTAGTATTGAACTATCCTTCTCTATCTGGTATAAATCCTACCTGATGGTGTATTATCCTAGCAATAGTTTGCTGTAATCTCTTTGCTAAAATTTTAAGATTTTTGCATCAATGTTCATTAGTAAGATTAGTCTATAATTTTCCTTGTCTGTTTTGACCCTTCTCAGTTTAGGAATCAGCACTATAAAAGGAATTTGGCAGAACTCCTTCATCTCCTATTTTTTAAAAATAGTTCATGTAGAATTGGAATTAATTGTTCCTTATATGTTTGGTAGAATTCACTTAGAAATCCATTTGGACCTGGAGACTTTTTAATTAAGGATGTAATTAATGGTGTCTTCACTTTCTTTTTCTGAAATGGTGTTATTATTTTATTTCCTATTCTGTTCATCTGAAAAGCTTGTATTTTTGTAAAGATTCATCCATTCACTCAGGTTATCAAATTTATTGGCATACAATTGAGCAGAATAGCTCTGAATTATCTTTTTTAATTTCTTCCACCTTGGTGGTGAGTTTACCCTTTTCATTTTTTTAAGGTTTTTGCAAGGCAGTGGGGTTAAGTGGTGCCCAAGGCCATGCAGCTAGGTAATTATTAAGTGTCTGAGGCCAGATTTGAACTCAGGTACTCCTGTCTCCAGGGCCAATGCTCTATCCACTGCACACCTAGCCACCCCCTCTGCTCTTGTTTTAACTCTGTCTTGTACTTATACCCCCTTTGTCAAATTATACTCCTTTTACCTTACCTAATAAATATTATATTATTCAAATTACTATTAATCAAAGTACCATCAATCAAAGGTTGATTGATTGATAAGCAACATTGCCTCATAGTTACTAAGTACCTTGCCTTCTTCTGTCTCATTAGAACTACACTTTCCAAGAGTCATGAATCACATCAAATTATAATCATGTTATACCTTCCCCCTTTTCAAGAGCAGGTCAAAGGAAATGTGAGACACATAAGTTTAGAGTTAACATCCCAGCTTTTCATCTGTACTATTTTTGCACAACCTGTGGTAAAGTATTATAGGTAGTTCTTATTATTTATCACCCAAATGATTAAAGCTAACATTCCTTGTATATAAATCTAGAAATGTCACAGAATGGCAGTGTTTGAGAATTGGAAGGGACATCAGCAGCCAACTAGTATAATCTGTACTAATTAGGAATCCTCACTAAGGTATTCCAGAAAAAAGAAAAAGAGAGAATAGAGGTGAGGACCAAATATGTCTCACAATTGTCCTCCATACTTTTGCTCATAACTGTTCCCCAAATTAGGATGACAACAATTCAATCAACAAGTATTTATTATGTATCAACTATGTGACAATAACTGTTCTTGCACCTAGAGATAAGGAGACAAAAATGAAAGAATCCTTACCCTCAGGAAGTTTATATTCTATGTCCTCTACCTCTTTCTTATATTCCTTCATATTATGTAAAGTCCCCAAATCATACTGTAAATCTGGAATGACCTCTAGTGCTATCTAATCTGCAGTCTTCACCTCACATATGAAAAAACTAAAGACAAGGAAGGGTAAGCAACTTGCCTAATGAGATATAGATATTGTAGTAAGTTTTAGAAATGGGATTTGAAGCTAGGCCCTCTGATTCTCAGAATCTGTGCACTCTCTATTATGCCATGTTGTCTCTCCATTCAAAGGTCTTCTCCTTGGTGAAGGTTTTTCTTGATTCCCACAGAAGGAAAAAAGTTCTTTCCTCTTGTATACCAAACGCTATTTATCTTTGTACTTTTCAAAAGTCTTTACCATGTTTCATTTTTGTTTTATTGATATCTATAGACATAAATTTAATGAGAACCTTATGTTGCTAACAGAATATAAATCTACACAGGGGCTAGAATTATATATTAATCAGGTTTTTATCTCTTACAGCACCTGGCACAGTACCCTGTACAGATTGTGTAGCTAAAAATTGTTCATTAACTTTGAACTCTGAGATTGTGTCAAATGAAGAAGGAATAAAGAGAGGAAGCACTTCAAGAGATTAGCAGCACCATTTGTGGGCAGTGTTAGCCATCACTTTTCTCACTCACCACTGTTGCTGGATGGTCCATGCAAGGAGGCCATAAATGTCAAATATGAATCAACTTCAAATCAATCCTCCCTAAAATTTTCACATGACAGTAGAGGTCATTCACTTGGGCTTCTGATGATTTACCCCTGGCATTTTTAGCCATTATCTTGCCCTAGTAGAGCTGCAAAGTATTGATCTGTGTATTTTCAGTCTTACCCTCTATGCCTCCAGCTTTGTTTATTTTTTTTCAAATTTTTGGTTTGTATTCAGGGCAAAACCACCTCTGCTCTCTCTGGCAACTGCTCTGATTTCTTTTCAAACTGTAGTGCAGAGCAAAGCTTTGGAATACATGATAGTCACCTGAGGCCATCACATGCCTGATAATTTTTTCCTTGATGAAGCTGGGGATGTTTAGAAAAGAGGTTGAAAATGACTTCCTATGCTATTGTAGAAAGACGTTGCTACCCAAAGGCTCCTAAAATGTTTTTCATATTATTAATTCACTCTAGTAAATAACCAGACAAATGATATTTTAATGTTAACTATTCTTCATAGAAAAATAAATTTTGAAAGGAAAATGTATTCAGTTTCCCTAAGTCCAAAAATATATGAGCCACAAGGATGGTACAGTACAACACTTAGATCATTGTATTTCAAAATAATAGATTTAATTTGTAATACAATGGACTTTATTTTATAAATTAAAAATGTCATTCTGAGAAGAATCCCATACCCTCACTAGACTTATCAAGGAGTCCATGACAAAGAAAATGTTACAAATCCCTTATCTAAATAGTGCTTTAAGAGAGCCTGAGTACATTGCTCATTATTAATGCTTAGTAGTAAAGTAACATAAATAAGCTAAGACTGTAAGTAGAGACAATTTGTTATAGTGGATAGAAAGTTAAACTCATATTCAAAATAGCTAGGTCCAGGTTCAGAATCTAACATTTACCTAATCTTGTGACATCCCTTTCTACCACTCCAGATAACTCTCTAAGAGCACAAGTTGCAGAGCTAATCTACATTGGTAGGGGGAGTTTCTCCATCAGTAGAACTCTATCAGTGAAATCACAGGTTTAATCCAAAATGAAGTAAAATTGCAAAGACTATAAATATATTTCCTTTTAAATTATTAGCTGGGGTAATTTTTAGGTGACCTTAAGAGTCTGACTATTCCTTGAATTCTGCTCTGAGGTTTCATTATAAAATGGAACTGATTCTGGGTATGGAGTTGGCACATTGGAAGAGCATTGGACCTTGAGTCAGGAATACCTGAGCTTAAATTAAATCTCAGATATTTACTAACTCTGTAAATCTGTAAATTTACTTAACTTCTGTCTGCCCACTTCCTCAGCTATAAAGTAGGAATAATAGCATCAAACTCAAAGGATTAATGAAATACAGCTGTGTAAAGCACCTGACATGGTACCTAGCACATACTATGTGCTTAATTGATGTTTATCTCTTCCACCTGTGCTCAAAAGATTTACTAGCTCATAAACTCTAGAAAGTCATAGGATCATAGATATAGAGTGGAAAGAGAGCTTAAGAATTATCTGTACCAAACCTTTCATTTTACAGGTGAAGAAACAGAGGACCAACAAAGGAAAAGTAACATAGAAAATCATAAAAGGACTTTGCAACAGAGCTGGAATTTAAGCCTAAGTCCCTTCAATCCAAGTTCAAGTTCTCTTGTTACTAAACCATGCTACCTCTTATCTTTATCTTATTCTTATCTTTATTTATCTTTATCTTTATCAAAAAAAAAAGAATCCAAATGTAGGTCAAGCAATGAGAATTAGACTGGTTAATTGCTTATAGATACATTGTCAAAAATTTTGACCACCAGATAATAGGTTTCTTTCTTTTGTCCACAGTTTACAAAACTACTAAGTACTGAAGGGATGTGGACTATAACAATTTAAGTTTAGAGCTAAAAGAAAGCTTCAAGGTCATCTTGTCTAACTACCTCATTTTACAAATGAGAAAAGTGAGGTAAATTCTGTGATATTAAAATCTATGCATTTTCTAAGTAGCAAATCCATATTTTGAAACTTTCTCCTAGATTTCCATATTTCTTTTTTTTTAGGTTTTTTTGTAAGGCAAATGGGGTTAAGTGGCTTGCCCAAGGCCACACAGCTAGGTAATTATTAAGTGTCTGGATTTGAATCCAGGTACTCCTGACTCCAAAGCCAGTGCTTTATCCACGGCGTCACCTAGCCGCCCCGATTTCCATATTTCTTGCAAATGAACAGAGTACCCACATGAATAAAATCATGACTGAATACCGAAGGAAAACAAATTTTAATATGCAAGATGATATGTCCACAGAGCTTCCAGATAATTTTATCTATTGTCATAATCCATACAGATTGCTGTAGCTCAATTTGTGATATGGGGCAAAAGGCATTAACCAAGTAGTAAAAAGATTCAGATTCAGGTCATGCTTTTGTCATTTATTAGCTTTATTATCTTGAACAAATAACTTAATAATAGCTCACATCTTTGTAGCATTCTTTATAAAAATTTACAGAGTATTCTCATAACAACTTTCATATCCTCTGACCTCCATCCCTTCAGCTAAGTTTTTTACATATGAGGGACCTGAGGCAAAGAGAAAGGCATATTACTTGTCCACAATCACACAGGAATGTTGTATAAATACTGGGACCAAAACTAATCTATATCTTTTAATTTCAAGTTGAGTAGTCTTTATTTTCTTTACTGAAAACATTATTCATTTATTTTCATTTTAGCTCTATCGAAAAAGATTATATGAATTTGACTTCACTTTAGTATTGTTGGTCCCTTGAGAGTAGTTTCTCAAACAAGATGGTAACATTTATTCAGTGACTAAAACATACAATATTTAAAGGAAAATTGCTTCATCTCATTGGTAGCACCTAAAATATGCTGCTTATTCCTAGTGAGTATATCCAACAAACTCTAAATTACTTTGTAAACTTAAGGAAAGCAGTTTACATAGCACTAGTTAAATAATTTGGACAATATACTAGATAATTTTCTTTCCTTATCTAGGAAACCAGCTCAAGTCCTAAAATATCAAAGACTGATGTGCTAAATTTTAGAATAGAATTATTCCACCTTTTCATCAATCAGCGGGCACTGTGCTAGGCAGAGTACAAAGATAAAAATTAAAACTCTTCCTAATTTCAATGCGCTTGAAATGTTAGTCAGTATGGCTAAATTGTTTATGTGTGTATATGTATTAAGTACATTTACATATATATATATATAACATTTTTGTTATTCAGTCATTTCTCAGTCATGTCTGATCCTTTATGATTCTATTGGGGTTTTTTTTGGAAAAGATATTGAAGTGGTTTGCCATTTCCTCCTCCAATGGATCAGTTTTGTCAGGCAAACAGAGAATAAGTGATTTGCCAGGGTCCAACAAGTAGAAGATTCTGAGCCTGGATTTGTATATATACACATATTCATCTGTGTATAAATGTAAATATGTTTGTATATGAACATACTTAAATTTATACATTTAGGCACACAATTGATATAAAGCATAGTTTCCCTCCAGGTTCTGAGATTTATTCTGATGACCCTACAACTCTTTTTTTAAGGTTTTTGCAAGGCAATAGGGTTAAGTGGCTTATCCAAGGTCACACAACTAGGTAATTATTAAGTGTCTGAGGCCGGATTTGAACTCAGGTACTGCTGACTTCAGGGCCAGTACTCTATCCAGTGTCCCTCCTAGCTGCCTCAACCCTACAACTCTTGACATCCTGTTCTAAATTATCTTCTACCCCTGATATTTTATGTTTTAAGGATCCAGTAGGCTCTACCATTTTTTGTTGTTCATTCCCTCTGACCTCCTATATTCTAAGGACCCTTCCAAATCTGATTCTCTAGTCTGCAGATATTTTCATAGTTACAATAGATAGAGCACTGGCCTTTGATTCAAGAGAATGGGAATTTGAATCTGGCCTCAGACACTTGCCACTTAGCAGCTGTATGACCTTGGGCAAGTCACTTCACCCTGATTGCCCCACATCTCGGGTCATCTCCAATCTTCCTGGTCACTGAACCCAGATGACTTCCAGAGGAGAAAGTGAGGCTGGTGACTTAGCACATTATCTCCTCACTCAAATCCAATGCACGTGCTCATCATGGCATAACCTCCCTGATATCAGGGTCTTCTTCGAAATGAAGGACAAAACATTAGATATAAAACAATTCTGAAAGAAAGTACTAGCAGTTTGGAGAAGCAAGAAAGTCTTTATATGGAAGGTATCATTTTATCTGATCCTTAAGGGAATTCAAGGATTCTGAGAAAAACAGATAAAGAACAAAATACCATAAGGCTGGAAATCATGAAAAAGTAGGGGGTCAGATTGTAAAGGATTATAAATGTCAATATCCTTGAGTTCCTAAAGGCTATATTCCAGAGATGGCAAGGTTTGGCAGGTGTCATCAAATTGGAAAAGCTTCAAGTATGGACCTAGCATTATAACAATATGCCAGTATCTTATAACCTCTGACAATATAAAAATATGCCATTATTTTATAACCTGAGAGAATAAAGGGGTTTCAGACAGACAAGGATCCAGTTGTTACTGATTTTCTGGCACAAAAAAAACCTTTTCCCAACCTCTATTGCTCACTGAGTCTAAGACTTCAGACAACTGATATTACAACCAGATGCACAAGAGTTCAAAAAACAGAGATAAACAAAGTACACAGGAAAAGTTATCCAGGTAACCAGATCCTCCAGTGTTCAATTGTTCTTAATTTTTAAAAATGATAATAATAATAAATATAGAGAACCAGAGCAAAAAATGTAGACCAAAGTAGAAACTTTGCTTTACAATTAATAACTATGTGAAAGAGGATAGTCATGAGGCTATGTATCAAAAGTACTGGAATACCATTAAATCAGTCCTAAGAGGACAAAAACATATCTCTGAGAACATACATTACCAAAATAGGGGAAAAGAAGGTAAATGAATTGAAAATGAAGCAAATTATTAAATTTATTTATTAAATATATTAATTACATATATAAATGAAATTAAATTTATCTATTAAATATCAAATTATTAAAAATAAGCAAAGCCAGAAAGGACAATAATCAATGTTGGAAGGGATGTGGGAAATATGGGACACTAATACATTGTTAGTGGAGCTATGAACTCATCCAGAGAAATTTGGAATTATGCTCAAAAGACAACAAAAATGTGCATACCCTTTGATCCAGCAATACCACTACTAGGTCTATACCCTGAAGATATGATGAAAAAGGTTAAAAAACTTGTACAAAAGTATTCATAACAGCCCTGTTTGTGGTGGCAAAGAACTGGAAATCAAGTGGATGTCCATCAGTTGGGGAATGGTTTAATAAACTGTAGTATATGTATGTGATAGAACACTATTGTTCTATTAGAAACCAGGAGGGATGAGAATTCAGGGAAGCCTGGAAAGATTTGTATGAACTGATGCTGAGTGAGATGAGCAGAATGAGAGGAACACTGTACACCCTAACAGCAACATGAGGGTGATGGTCAACCTTAATGGACTTGCTCATTTCAACAGTACAACAATCAGGCACAATTTTGGGGTATCTCTGACAGAGAATGCGATCTTATCAAGAGAAAGAATTGTGGAGTTTGAACAAAGGCTAAAGACCATTACCTTTCATTTTAAAAGAAAATATTATCTTGTGCAATTTTGCTCTATCTCATACTTTATGTTTCTTCCTTCCTTAAGGATATTATTTTTCTCTCATCACATTCAACTTAGATTAATGCATACCATGAAAACAATGTAAAGACTAACAGACTGCCTTCTATGGGGGGGGGGGGGAGAGGGAAGCAAGATCAGGGGAAAAATGTAAAATTCAAAATAAATAAAGTCTCTCTAAGAAAAAATAAAAATAAATAAAATCAAAAAATCAAAATTAAAAAATAAGCAAATCCAAAATTATCATAAAAAGAGATTTTATTTTTTCAAATTAGAGGAGACATAAATAAATCACAGTCCAGAAAGGCTATATCATTATTAACAAAACTAAAAATTATTTTTTTGAAAAGACTAACAAAATTGATCAGACCTAATTTAACTTGATTATAAAGAATAAGAAAAATCATATTACTGAAATAATAATTGACAAAATAAAAATCATAATAATGAAGAATTGAAGAGAATTATCAAAATCTACTAAACACAATTATAGTTTCACCAAGAAAACTTAAGAATTTAAAAGAAAAAGATTGCCTAAACAAAATCAAATATTCAAATTAACAGAGTACCAAGTAGATTAGCTTGAACAAAACAATTGAAAGAAAATTCTTTTGACTAACACTGAAGTAGTTATTAAAGACATAACCTGTTCCAGATGGCTTTAATGGATAAATTTTATCAAAATTTGAAGAGTAGCTAATGTTTACATACATGCATATTATACATGTTTATGTATATAAACATATAAAATTATACAAATTATTGTCCAACAATTGAGAAAGAAAATAAAATGTTTGTGATACTAATATTACTCTAATCCCTAAAACAGCAAAGGAATAAAGGAATAAAGCAATTATCCAATATCTCTTATATATTTATTTACACACATTTATGGGAGAAGTATTTTTTTAAAAATATGGCAAATTGTATATATAAAATTCTTTATTATAGCTATTTTGGATTTATTAGCAGCAATGAAAGAATGGTTCAATATTGGGGGGGAAATGTATATAAAGATCTCATTATTTTATGTTACCTCTTTTCAAGAGGACCAGATCTCTAAGCTACCACCAAAATGAGTATCAATATTAATGACATCAGCCTAGAAGTTCTGACTTTTTGTTCTTTTATCTGATTATTATCAAGTAATTGGTAATCTGAAGTACATTCATTTGGAGAGGGTATAGTGAACATTGCAAGGCCAGTCCTTGGAGTGAACATAGCAACATATAGGGCAATCCCACTGAAAGTAGAATCACCCTGGGAGAGAGGTAGTATATCAAGAGGCCCTAGCCTATAAGTCATCCCATTCCACCTTCAGAGGTACATACACACATACACACACACACACACACACACACACACACACACACACATATACACACACACAAACACACCACCTGCATACACTTTGAGTTGGAAGAATAAAGTTTCTTGGAAGAGGGGCACTATAGTTATAATATCCTAGATGTGCTAGCCAAAGTAGCACCTCATTTTCCAGAGGACATTACAATACAAGGATAACACTATATCCCTTACATAAGCATTTTGTTCGTCATCCCCATTCCCACCTTCATGCATATTAAGATGTATGACTACAAATAAATTTGTGGGAAAGCTAATGCCCTGCCAAGTCTTTGGCAGCAACTGTTGGTTTCTTTCTCCCACTACCAACCTGGCTTGCTTTCATGTTTGTGGTGACATTGTGTGTCTGTCATCTGAAGATCAGGTCAGTTAAATATGGAAAGGCTCATCAACTCCAAAGAATTTTTTAGTCACAGTAACCCTTCAGTTGATGGTGAAGCAGCCACACAGTAAAATGCCATAGCAAACAAACAAACCCAAAAAAATGCCAAAAATCTTCTGAAGGACTTTCAGATAAATTGTTTTAACTAGTTAAAAGTCCAAGGAGATTTAACCAGTTATTTGTCAAATAAGGAGAAGAAAACAAGGCTGATGACTTTAAACAGGAATACTTTACTCAAATCCAATTCATAGGGAAGCCAAGACATCAACATCATGATGTAATTGGTCCTTTTTCAGAACCAAAGTTAAATAACATTATGTCACACATACAGAGCATTTGCACTAAGCTTTAAGTATAACTATGTTTTTCACAAACTGTGACTTGGAATTCTTATTTTGTGAAGATTGATATGAACTGATCTTTTTTTTTCAAAGAAAATACACATTCTGAATTTGTCTCTAAATAGCAAGACTAGCTTCTTGGTTTAACCTATTGCACTAAAACTTTTAAGACATTTCTCATAAGAAAACACCACCTCTACAGACTAAATAATATGACATTGGATTGGAGTCATAAAATCTTAGATTCAAATCCTACTTCAAACGTTAAGTACTTGTACAATGCTGGACAAGCCCTTAACCTTTGTGTACTTCTATGTCTTCAACTTGTAAAACAAAGGGGTTAGACTCAATAACCTAGGAACTCCATATTATCAAATATAAATCAATGGTCATCTTATTTCTTTCTAATTTATCTCATGCATATGTTCAATATGCCTTTATTTAAATGCCTACCTTGACTCAAACATTGTGCTAAGTTTTGGGAATAAAGAAACAAAGATAAAACATCTTGACCTTGAAGAGACTTATTCTTTAGAAAAATTGATCAGAATTAAATACTATTTTGCCTTATGAGAAAATTCTACTTAGTCGTTCCTGTATTCAAAGTATTCATTCAGGGAGTCTATTCAGTGAAATTATACTCATGTTTTTACAACCTAGTTTAGGAAAATCATAAAGTGACTTTTTTTGCTAAAAGCTGAGGGTTTCCATTAGCTATAGAAAGCATAGACTAATTTCACTGCTGAGTGAAGGCTGCAAGATAATTACAAAAAAGTGCTAACCAGAAGAACAGGTCTAAATTAATATAGCTTTGTCAAATGGACTTTATTAAAAAACAGACACAATAATATAAGGCTATTGATTAGCTTAATTAATATGAATCAACATGCAGAATCAAATGGCTGCATTATCCTTCAGTTATTTAAGGGCTTAAGAAAAGTAGAGAGGAACTATTCATTTGTTAGTTAATACATTGGCATTTGCAGTTTTTTCACCCACTAATGGAACTGAACTGCTCTATGCCTTTGTAAGTACCAGTTTCTAGATTTTTATATAGGAATATTAATGCACATTAATGCAATTCTTCTTTATCAAAAGAATTCTTTCAAGACATCTACAATGAAAACATCAAATATTGAGAACAGTAAAGTATAGGAAAGATTATCATAGAGCGGAAAAATATTGGGCTAAAACCAAAGGAACTTTTAGTGAAAATAAATCTATTAGAAATGCATATGTGTGGGTGTGAAGTCAATAGATATTGCTGACTGGAAAGCTTGGAAGTTACAAGTGACATGCAAAGTGAAATGAATGAAAAACTCTTTACTTTCTCTCCCTTTGTTGGAATTTCAAGCCCCTCCACCTTTCTTAGACCTTTTACTTCCTCTTTTCTCTAGGAGGGCTAGGAGCTATCATCTTCCCTTAGGATATATGTCTACTCTGCCCCCTCACTTCAAAGGTCAAAGCTTTTTCTCTCAGATATCTGTACTTTAAACAACTCAAATTTAACTGACAATGATTTCATTAATCAAGGGGTGCAATGGTTTCAAGTCACATGATTCATCTATTTCCACTATTTAAGAACTTGTAAAATTAATAATAAAGTCAAAACAATGAGATTCTTTCCAAATTTTCTTAGCCCTCCATTAAGAAATAAATTCTAGCATTATAGTGATAGGTTTAAGCCCTTCATGCAATTCATTTCACTTTCCTGTAGATCTTTGTGTTAGGAAAGAGTGCATAAGATAAGCCTTGAAGGAAGAGAAGACTTCTAAAAAATGAAGGTATAGAAGTGCTCATCTAACCTAGAGGAATAAATCAATTTATATATGACTAAGTCAGAACTGTTTTCAATTTCAAGACTAGGGGGCAAAGGATAATAATAATCTGTTGAATGTGTGAAACAAACAGTCAATACTGTGAGGTAGAAAAATGAGACCAACAGAGGGAGAATAGGGACTGAGGAACCAAAGGTAGTGTCAAAGGATGATAGGTAAATGAGATAGTAGAAGATATGAAAGAAAAGAAGCTTATAATCAGACCTTGAGAGTTCAAGGTCATGAAAGTAGAATGGTTTTCAGTGATGGTGAGGTCCAATGTATAGGTGACTAATGGTTAGTGGAGAAGGATAACATGGAAGTTTAGGAAGGTGATGAACTATGGCTTCAAAAGCTAAAAAAAAAAAGGTTAAATGTTAAAGATATATTAATACCTCAAATCCGATAAGACCAGAATTATCAAATTTTGATATCTTTCTAACACTATACCATAGGATATTTGATAGACTAAATCCTATTGAATAAGCAAATAATTTTAAATCAAGAAAATGTTAATGAATTATATTTTGAATCTGTGCTATTTGGAAGAATTGTTGGTTCAATAAAGAAAATTAAAATTAATGAAAATTGTTTCTATGAATTGAACATTTCATTGTTCACTATTTCTATATATTTCTATAAATATAACATTTTTGAAAAAATCATTCTTTTAAAAATACAAGTTACATTAATCTCCTAAAATAAAAATGGAAGTCTTCATAGGACTTCCTATGAAACCACTAGAGAAGATTCAGAGACAAGGGATATGCTCCTTGGTTCACAAGGAACAATAAAATTAAAAATAACAGTTGACTTTTATGTAGTATCCTAAGGTTCTGGAGGCAGTTAGGTAGTTCAGTGGATAGAGTGCTGGGCCTGGAGTCAGAAAGATCTGAGTTTAAATCCAAGTTCAGGCACTAGCCGTGTGATCCTGAATAAGTCATTTACCAACTACTTGCCTTAATCTACTGGAAAAGGAAATGGGAAGCATTTCAAAATCTCTGCAAAGAAAACTCCATTGACAGCATGGTCCATGAAGAGTCAGACACAACTCAGTAACACAGAAGGTTTACAACATATTTTATATATATTAACAAAAAGAAAATCAAAAAAACAAGACCTAGGTTTAAAATAAATGAAGAAATATGTGCTCAATAATTGTATTCTTAGATATATTCCAAACAGGCAGAATGACCAGAAGCAAAGAACAGTCATTAGTAGTGCATTAGTATCAACTTAGAAGACAGTTAACTGTTCCAGAGTATTCCAAGGGGGAAAAAAATTGACAGGAGTTTCATAAATAGATTCAGACTTGATACAAAGAAAAGTTTCCCAGAATATTAGAGCAATCAGAAATAACAGAAATGATGATAGGAAGTTCTCTTTCACCTCAGGTCTTCAAAAGAAGTCTGTATAATTACTTCTTGAGGCTATTTAGAGAAGATTTTTTAAGAGAGGTAGGAGTTTTAAAAGATATCTAAAATACTATTCTTCCCTAAAATTCTATCATGTGTGAACTACATGACTTGGGCAAGCCACTGAACCTCTCTAAACTCAAGTTCTTCCATGTAAAATGAAGCGATTTGACTTGACCACTAAAGTCTCTTTTAAGTCCTTATATCTATGATCTTCTGATGTTAAATTCACTTGATTTTCTTTTACTTAGAAATACTGTGAGATAGAAATATTTCTTAGAATGTTTTGACATAGAAGGAAACTAAGGTCCAATGAGTTTAAATGATTTGCTCAAAGTCCAACATTTGAGTAATCCAGAACTATAGCGGCTCTGGAAAGAAGTATAGCAAAAATAGCACTTATAGTCAGAGAATTTGAGTTCAACTCCTAACTGTAGCAATTGCTTCCTCTTTGGTTAACTCCTTTAGCCTCCTTTGGTCTCATCTTTTAAAAAATAATTGAATTAATTAGATATCCTCTGAGGTTCTCCAGCTCCAGAGTAATGATCCTATGGTGTTTTCTTGACTTGCAATCTATCAGTCATGCTATCTCTTCATACTTTCCTTACACTTGTTTTTTTTTTTCCCTTATATTTATTTTTTCAGAATTATTTGGTTTTTGGACTTAATCTCAACTGCTCACAGTCTGCAGTTACTCTCCAAAGTTTACTAGTACTATTCCCTTCCTCCAGAGCTTGATTTTTCCAGTTGGAAAATACAGGAGGCAAAAACTATGCTATTCAAACATCCCATCTCTTATGGATCTCACCTCTTTGCTTCCCAAATTCTGCACTTATTGATTCTTTCGAGGCCCTGTAATTGGATTGAGTAGTGTCCAGTGAGCTCAAACTCTGGGGAGTATATTAACAGATCAGAGCAGCATAGTCCTCTAAATGACAAACTGGCATTATCCTAATATTAAAATTCTTGTCAATCATATCATACTGTTGAGGGACTCAAAGGTGGAACTGATAATTAGTTCATCAAGAGACAATCTTGGATATACCAGGTTGTCATATGCTGCTGCTTGTCCAGCATTGATGGTGTGCTATGCCTCATTTTCCTGCCTGTGTCAGGAAAGGAAACCAATTAATGCTAGTTTACTTCTGCAGCAGCCAGATAATCACTAATAGTCCTGTTTCCAATCACTCAAGCCTTGCAGTAGAAAGGTTATAGTAAAGGTAAGTGATAAGAATACCTTACACAACATACCCCTCACTATAATAACGTAACTATACAAGTCATGTCACTAGTCATTGATTGGTCAGCATGGTCCTCTTAGATGTTGATGGATGAGTATTATTATCATTATTGTTATAAAGAATAATATTAACATTATTATTATTATTATCATTATTATTATTGGCTAACCTAGAACAATCCAATAATTCAGATTGGAGGGTTAATGAGCACATGCTCATGCAAAGTAAAAATGTAATAAAGCTAACTTTATTAACAAAAGATCAAGAAAACACAAGTTCAAAGTCAAGAGAAGATAAATTTATTCTTTTCCCTAATTCAGAAACTTAGGAAGGTAACCTTCAGGTAGAAGGGAGATTAAGAATGATCACTGATGCAATTTTCCTTCAGTTTGGATTTCTTTTATTTCAAGTTTCAAAAAAATTCAAATGTCTCCACTATCCCCACCTTGAAGGACCAGTTTGACACTAGGACTTAGGAAGGATTATGCATAGGAAAAAAATAGAAGCTAGTTAGGTAGTACAATAGAAATAACTTTGAGTTTGAAAACAGGAAGACTAATTTCCTGAATTCAAATCCTGTCTCAGAAACATACTAGCTTTATGACCCTGAGAAATTCATTCAAGCTATTTGCCAATGAGCTGAAGAAGGAAATAGCAAACCCCTCCAGGATCTTTGCTAGGAAAACCTCAAATGGAATCAGAGTTACACAAGATTGAAACAACAGAACAAGATCCATAGAAAAAGGAAAAGGAACAGCAAGGAGAAAGAAATGAAAAGGAAAGGAGGAACAAAAGGCTGTAACCCTATCCTCAGTCATGAAAATCAACCAAATCATGTCCCCTGTATTTCAAAACACCACCCACATAAAACCAACACAATTTCTGTCAAAACTATAGTTTACACAATCTCTCCAGTATACATATAGTCACTTTGGCTGATGATTAGCTTGGAGCACCTATCTTCTTATAATTCACTTATTTTCACTATTTTAGTGTTCATGTTAGGAAAAGACTCAATTCTGGGGTCCTGCACTTGACCTCATTCCCTCCGTAACTGTAAAATTAACTCTCCATTCATGATCTGCAGTCTAAGCGTACTCCATTCTCAATACATTCTGACACAAACTCTTAGAGGCTGCTTCTACTACTACCATGGCAAAACCATTTTGATACTGCTTGAATTTAAGACAGAAATTTTGATGACATCACTAATAGAAGCAGGAAGCTCTATATGTTCCTATCATCTTCCTCACATAGATATTTGCATTCAGTTCCAGGAACCCCAGATTATTTTACACATATTATCTTTAAAAGAGAAAGGAAGAGGAGATAAAGATGATGAATTTCCAGAGATTAATGTTCTTATACTTATATTATCATTAAAAGAACAAGGAAAAGGAGATGAAGATGGTAACAAGACCTAAGAACTGGGAAAGAGAATCACCATAGAAAAATCTAATGGTCTTGAGAATCTAGTACCATCTATGCTTGATTAGAGTTTGCAAATCACAGCCCTGCTCAGATGAGAATGAAACAGTAATGATTTAATAATTTTCTGAGAGGGAATTAACCTTTTCTCTGTGTACATTCAGTTAGTGATAAAAAAAAGTGACTTAGAGACCTTGTCTTCCACTAGGTTAAATTATAAAGTTAATTTAATGATGATAGTGACAAAAAGAACAACATATAAAAAGTTCATAAACCATCCAACAGATGAGGGAAACTAATGAGGGAAAATTTTCCCCAAAACCTTTCAGAATAGACAGCCCTCACTACTAATGAAATACAGTATTTTTTATTCAAGCTTATGAAAATTATTATTTCATGTTTTTCCTCCTTGTCTCCTTCCAGGTGAGACAAGAAAGGTATTATCAGATTAGTATAAAATTTAAATTCTACCTTATATAATAATAATAATAATTTTCAGTTATATAGCTGGGCAGGGATATATTTGTACATCAATCATTCAAATATCAGTCTAAATGCTGAGAGGAACACCAATCATTTGGCAATTAGTAAAGGATGCTTTGCCCACAGATGGCCTTAGAGACTAACTACCAGACTAGGGAGGCATGATGTTCTATATTAATGGTTAAACAACACTCACAAAATCCCAGATTTTGCAAGTGTGATTTTAGTTCTGTAGAGTTTACAAAGTTCCCTTTGCCCAACAATACTATTGGGAAGCAGGATTTCTAGTCAAAGTACTCCTTAGTCACTTCATGCCTGTGTGATCTGAGCAAATCCCTTTCCCTATCTGCTCTTCAGTTTCTTTACAAAGCAAAGGGATTGAATTAATTGACTTTCAAATTTCCTTACAGCTCTTAAAAGTCTAAATATTATTACCCCAACTTAACAGATTCAGATTCAGACAACTTAAATGATTTTCTCAGTCAGAGAGGGTGAATTTGAACCATGTCTTTGGGCTTCAAGTCTTTTACCCAAACCTCTAATGCATATTGATATTTTCACCTAAAAATATTAATATTAATAACCCACTACACTCCCTTTTGTATCTATTTCTTTTAAATTTCAACTTTAACTTTAAAAATTCATACTGTTCTTGCTATATAAAAGCACAAATAATTTTTTCTTTTTAACTCTGTGACACTATAGATATATGTATAGACACACATGCATATATAATGCAAACATATACATGTATGTATGTATGTGTGACTATATCTATACATACATGTATAATACTGTATGTTTTTAATTTTCAGAAAACAGCTATAATATTTTCCTACTCCTGGTCATCAGTACAGAACAGTATAAAAATCAAAATAGAAAAAGTTAAAGAAGCCTTCACTACATCAAGATTATTCTGAGTATATTAAAAAGGCAAGATATGAAAGACTAAGGAACCTAGATATTCCAAAGCAAACAATTGAATGCTAAGGGAAGTGGGTCAAACCATCTAATAATCTGCCTCCTAAATAGACTGTCATGATATTGGTAATCAGATTAATTCACAAGGCAAATAAAGAAAAGTGAGTGAGTACTGGTAACAAATGTTGTGTCTGTAGGTAGCCCTACATACATACGACTAAATAAAAAAACTACTAGTTTACAAGTCGACAAATGATAGTGACATAAAGAAATACTCTCCCCATTTCACACTACAGGAAAGAAAGACAGCAAAGCAATGATGTGTTTATGGGGAAAGATAAATTTGAGAAACATAACTGAGAAATATATAATAATAAAATGATTTATTCAGCATGGAAAGAATTTTATTAACTAATCTCTCTAATATAGAGACTTTCATAAGATGTATTTTGAATCATAGATTTAGAGATAAAAAAGGAATTTAGAGATCTGGTTCAACCTCATCATTTTGAAGAAACCATAGCTTAGCCTTAGACAAATAAAGTGATATGCTAAAGGTCACAAAGGCAGGAGCTACACCCAGATTACTGGATTTCAAATCCTCTTTGGGGATGGAGAAAATGTTTCATTTTCCTTTCTTTGTGTCCCCACCCAAAAAATCTGAGAACTTGACATGATTCAAAATAATATTATCAACTCTCCTTGAAAATTCACAATTTAAAAAATTTAAGAATGAAAAATGTTACTTACAGGTCAAATTTGATAAATTAAGTCTATACAAGTTAAATCTATAACTGAGGTAGGGAAAATAGTGATTCCTCCAACTGAACAGTACAAAAAAAAGAATTACTTTTATCTCAATCTGTGATTTTAGTGGGGGTTGGTGCATTATTTGATGAATTTATGGTGCTTAACCATCACATTTCACTTGGTCCTTATTAGGACTCTTAGCATTTAAATTTCATTATTTTTTTTGCAAGGTAAATTGGGTTAAGTGGCTTGCCCAAGGCTACACAGCTAGGTAATTATTAAGTGTCTGAGGTCAGATTTGAACTCAGGTACTCCTGACTCCAGAGCTGGTGCTCTATCCACTGTACCACCTAGCTGCCCTTAAATTTCATTATTAAGGATGATGAGTCATTGAAAGAGCGGTATTTATCTAGTGGCATAAAACAGGTTTATGGTACTACTGGATTTGCAGCTCAGCACCCCTGATTTATTAGTTCCTATCTTTTACATTCAGCTTAGTTCTTTTACTAGATATACACTGAACACTACTTTAAATGAGTGCTTTAATAAACATTTCCTGAATTGAATAATTGTAAAGTTTCTAGAGTTTATTTTTCTTTTTTTTATTTTTTATTCTTCTTTTTCTTTTTTTGCAAGGCAGTGGATTTAAGTGACTTGACCAAAGTCACAGTTAGGTAATTATTAAGTGTCTGAGGCTGAATTTGAACTCAGTTCCTCTTGACTACACATCCAGTGCTCTATCCACTCTACCATCTAGTTGCCCCTTAGAGTTTATTTTTCAAAAAAAAAAGTTTGCTAGGTGTAATCATTTTGGGAGCCTTCATCTTGGTCAGTAAAGGAAAGATAATTAATCCAGTGACATAAATACTTGAAAACAAAAACACAAAGATGGAATATGAAAAATAAATAAATAAAGAAGCCTTATGGCAGTTACTGAGTAAAATGAAGAATTGAAATGAAATATTAAATGAAAAAATGTGCATCCAAATCAAAAATATATAACTTTGATTTTTCAAGATTAAAACTATTATTAAAATTGTCATCCATGTTAACAAGAATAGCCAAAGAGGTCAAACCTTGCTAGGTAGCACTCCTATACATAAAGGCTCCCCTTATATAGTATGTTTCTTTTTTGTTTTGCCTATTGCTCTATCATATGTTCAGAGAAAATTTTATTCAATTCAATATGCATTTATTAAATGTTTACTATGTACTAAGCCCTGTAAATACAAAGTTGAAAATAAAATAGTTCATCTCAATCAATATTTTTTAAAAAACCAGTATATCAATGTATGTCACCAAATATATATATATATATATGTATATATACATATATATATATATATACAAATATATAGCTCTAGACTATATATTTATCTTTTTATAATTTGGGACTCTAATTTTTCCACCATTATAATAGGCTAAACTATTTCCAGGTTAATTTCATTAAGTTTTCACTTGATTATTCAGACTTCTCAGAATTTCCATTTCTTTTCTCTCCAATACACTTGATATAATACCCCAAATCTCTCCCCCTCACCTTCTGTCAAATCTTGGCTAGTTTCGGAACCCATTTGGGTTAACGTGAGTGGCCTTCCTCTTTACTACCATTTTTGTTGTTGTTGTAGTTATTCAGTCTTGTCCAATTTTTCCTGAATACATTTGAAGTTTTCTTAGCAAAGATAGTGAAATGGCTTAGCATATTCTTCTCCAGTTCATTTTACAGATAAAAAAAACTGAAGCAAATAAGACTAAGTGAGTTTTCCAGGGTGACAAAACTAGTAGGAATCTGAGTTCAAATTTGGACTCAGATCTGTCCTTATTCCAGGTCTTATAATGCAATCCAGCTGCCCTTTATTCCCACTCTTCAATAAATTATGGCTTGATAAACTGGGAAACAATAATTTATTCCTTATGATGATTTAGAAGATGACCAGGTCTCTGCCTTGCCACTGACTCCTCAGGTCCTCTAGGTCATATCAACTACCCTTCCTCTCTCCCTGGATATCTCCGGGTTCTGTCATCTAACCTTCTTATGTTTTCATCTAAGACCTATTAGACCTTTTCATTTGCACCACTCCTGAACCCTTAGGATTTATTGACTTTTTCACATGCCCTGTAAGCTTAACATTCTTTCCTCATTGTCTTTCTCAATTATTGCATGAACTTCTTGAGATCATTGACTGACTTTCTCTGTTTTATCCCCAGAAATTAAAACAGATTTTGGTACATGGTGAGCACTTACTAAATGTGATTCTTTCATTCATATTACTAAAAGAGAATTTGTTGCCTTTCAGCTCTAGATCAAATCCTCTGATCCTAGCAACTAGGTTTCCTCACCCTAGAGTCAGTGTTCTCTTTCCACTGTTTCTCCTTATTCAGTTTGCTTAGACCTAAAAATTTATCACATTCTCAAATATTATTGACTGGAAACGAGTCAGAATGGTTACCAGAATTTTGTTCATTCTGCAACTGATATTTTTGTGTGTTTGCTTTTTAAAGATAAAAGTAGTCTTGCTAAAATTCCAAAATTAAACTTCAAAAAGAAACTCCAGGTCTCATCATGCCTTCAGGTGAAGCCCTTATCATATGCTTGAATTTCTATGCAATTACAGCCCAGACTTAGGAAGATGCAATAACTAGAGCCATAATTCAGAATTACTAAACAGTTTTCTTAAAGGGTGCTGTTAAGATCACAAAAGACTTCACTGCAGGGTACCTATAAATAGAAATCTATTATGTTCAAAATATGATTCAATTTACAAAAATTTGATTTACACAGAACTATGCAGAAACACAAATATTGCCTAAATCAAATCACATGAATTCCCAAGGTGTTTATAGAACATATCAAAGATGTAGTTCATTTTGGTGAGTTTTTTACATTATGGAGATTATTTTATTCTATGGTTTTCAACTAAGAAGCAGATGGGCAGATAGGAATAATCCACTGAAATATTTTTAGAGTTGGAAGAAAAGTTGGAAATTATCTTGTTCAATCTTTCATTCTACATATTATGAAAATTAAAGCCCTGAAGGACCATATGGCTTGTCCCGGATCACAAATTGTTCATACTAAGACAAACCTCAGATCTCAGGTATCCTGATTTGCTACGTCAGAATTCTTTTTTTTTTTCTATGCAGCACTGCTTCCCCTTCTCAGGTTGTTGATCTTGCTCTCTCTCCTACAGAGATTAAAGTCAGATTAGCATCTGTGTTTTCTTGTTTCAGCACATAATCAGATACAGGCATTTAAATCTGGCTGGAGTAACTGCTGTTCAATATGTTCCTGTTCTTTTGAGTTAGTTCCTAAAGTTGGTTTGGTTCTTGGAATGTCTATGGATGTATCTATGCCACACATATATAAGCATGGAGAAGTACATACATGTACATACATAAAGACAGCTATATTGTTCCCAATACTTGGGGGCAGAGGCAATCAGGGTTAAGTGACTTGCCCAGAGTCACACAGTTAGTGTTCTGAGGTAAGATTTGAATTCAAGTCCTCCTAACTCCACAGCTGATGCTCTATGCACTGCACCACCTAACTGATCCAGTTACCAAAATTTTAAAAATATTCAGTTGTCATAACCAATTCTATCCCCCATCACTGATTCTCAAATTCATTCTAAAACTAGAAAGTTGGAAAGGGAAAAAAATAGCAAAAATATATATAATTGGGGCAGTTAGGTGGCGCAGTGGATAGAGTACCAGCCCTGGAGCCAGGAGTACCTGAGTTCAAATCTGGCTTCAAACACTTAATAATTACCTAGCTGTGCAGCCTTGGGCAAGCCACTTAACCCCATTGCCTTGCAAAAACATATATGTGTATACATATATATATATATGTATATGTATATATATATATATATGAAATTAAGTTAGTTTGGCAATAATTCAGGTGAGAGATTGCCCTAGCTAAATCATTCCAATGCTTGAGTTAGGTTAATAGTGTTAGATAAAGATAGCTAACTGGGGTGTGTGTGTGGGGAGAGAGAGAGAGAGAGAGAGAGAGAGAGAGGTAAATAATGTTAATATAAATATTGATGAAAAAAAGAAGAGCAAAAAATTTAGTGAAAGTAGAATGCACAAGACATACTCATTGATTAAATATGGGTATAAAGATAATGGGAAGAAGCAAAGTTAGATCCAAAGTGTTGCATATGAGTGATGAGGAAAAAAAAGATGTGCATTCAATAGAAAAAGGGAAGCTCAAAGTAGAGGTGAATTTTGAGGGGAAAGAAAATGGATTTCATTTTGGCTATATTTAATTTGTAATTCTGATGAGACATGCAAGTGATATTCAGTAGGCAGTGTATAAAACTCAGGATTGGGGTAAAATAGATATATATGTAATAATACATTTACATAATGTACACAGATAATATATTCATATAAATATATAAAATTATATATCATATAAAATATAAACACATTTCTATAAACATATAATCTATGTATTTGCATATTATATACATACATGTACTATGTAATTTCATGCTGGATCTCACCAGGATCTCTCTTAATAATCTCATATTCAAGGCAACTAGGTGGTGCAGTGGATAGAGCAGCAGCCCTGGAGTCAGGAGGACCCAAGTTCAAATTCAACCTCAGACATTTAATTATTACCTGGCTGTATGACCTTAGACAAGTCACTTAGCCCCATTGCCTTGCCAAAAAAAAAAAGAACGGTGAAAGAATCTCATATTCATCAGATCCAAAAGTGAATCCATGGAAGCTAATAATTTGACCAGAGGAACTATTATAGTGAAAAAACAAGAGTCCATAAACAAGAGTCAATAAATTTTTATGGACAGCTTCACTTATTTGATAATAGATAATAAGTGATCAGGACTAAAAAGATATAGATGTAGAGGAGGAAAACCAAGAGAGAATATTACCAAAGAAACCAAGTGGACTATAATATGATCAACCACATCAAAAGCTTCAGAGAATTCCAAAGGGGATTGAGAATTGAGAAAATGTCATCTAATTTATCAGTTAAAATGTTATTTGTAGCCCTGATAAAAAACTCTCATACTGCACAAAAGTTTATCAATAGGATTTACTCCCCTCCATGAATTCTACAGTCCAATTACACTGGCTTACTTATAGCTTCCCACATATATGACCTCATCTCTTATCTTCAAATCCTTACACAGGCTATCTCCCATGCCTGGAATGCTTTTCTTCCATGACAATTCCTAGATTCACTGACTTCCATCACGAATCCCAGATAAGAATCAGGACAACTAGAGAAGGCCCTGAATGTGAGGCAATGAGGGCTAAGTGACCTGCCCAAGGTCACACAGCTAGTAAGAATCAAGTGCCTGAGGTCAGATTTGAACTCTTGTCCTCCTGACTCCAAAGTCAGTGCTCTATTCACTGCACCACTTACTTGGCTCTGGAGGAGAAAGTGAGACTGGTGACATACCATAGCAACCCCTTCACTCAAATCCAATTCACATGCTTTTCATGGCATCACCTCCCTAATGTCTTCTTCAAAAATGAAGAACGGGGTAGGCTAGGTGGCACAGTGGATAGAACACCGGCTCTAGAGTCAGGAGTACCTGAGTTCAAATCTGGCCTCAGACACTTAATAATTACCTATCTCTGTGACCTTGGGCAAGCCATTTAACTCCATTGCCTTGCAAAAAATAAACCTATAAAAAAGAAAGAAAATGAAGGACAAACATTATCATTACTCTTATTAAATCCCATCTTCTGCAGGAGGCTTTTGCTCTGACCCTTGCTACCAGTCACTTAGGTTTTGCTTTTGTAAACCCTATTTCCTATCTTTGAGCAATCATTTGAAATTCCCTCCCAAGATATAGATTTGATTCTTCTATTCCTGAACTTCCAATGCATTTTTTGTCTATGTCCCCTTCTAGTTCACAACAGATAATAGTAATGAACTAGGTAGGGTGTTTACTCAATTTCTCCAAATATCATTAGAATACTAGCAGAGCAGTCTTACTCTCCTCCTGTCATATTTTCCTGAAATCTCTTTAATTTGAGCATAAAAAAATAACTTCTGAATATTAAGAAATATTGTCTAATAAAATAATAGTATCTAATAAAATAATCTAATAAAAATATTATCTAATAAAAATCAATAGTTTCTTGTCCAAACAATGCAAACCTAAATTATACTTCCACTAGTCTTCCATTTACTTACATTGCAGTCGTTTTGGCTCTACAATTTTGTATATTGTTGTTTCTCCCATTAGAATGTGAGCTCCTTGAGAACAGGGGCTATGCCCTCCTGGTACTTCTAGTACTTTGAACTTTGAATTTCCACTACTTACACATAATAAGCATTTAATAAATATTTTTGACTGATTAAGTGATGATTATCTTTTAACTAAAATTCACTGTTTTTATTTTATTTTTCATTCAAAAGCTCAGATTTTCTCATTGTTTCAACATACCACCACTATCCCCAACCATAGGAACAGAGAAATCTATATGACTTCATTCTTCCATTAGCTATCTTTCCTATTATTCTGTGTGAACTGTACAAAAGATATAACATGTTATGAGAAACCTAAAATAAAGATAAATAGAGGGTTCACACAAATAAAACCAGATTCAAATCATTGGACAAATGCCAATTGCTCTTGAGTAGGCCTAGTTAATATAATAAAAATGATAATTCTACCTAAATTAAATTATTTATTCAGTGACATACCAATCTAACTACCAAAAGTTACGATATTGAGCTGTGAAAAAAATTAGTTAAAATTAGTTAAAAATTGATATAGAAGGGGGAAAAGTCAAGATTATCAAGGGAATTAATGAAAAGAATATCAAGGGAAGGTAGTCAATCATATCTGATCTAAATTACAATATTAAGTAGCAGTCATCAAAACTGTTTGGTTCTGGCTAAGAAATAGATTGGTAGATCAGGGGAATAAATGAGGTATAAAAGATACCATAGCAAGTGAATATAGTAAGCCACTGTTTGATGAATCCGAAGAATCCAGCTTTAGAGATAAGAATTCACTCTTTGCTAAAAGAGGTGGTGGTTCCAGGGTGGAGCCAAGATGGTAACATGACACTAGGAGTTTTTCCCTGTATAACATTAAATGAAACATCTGCCCAATTTTCATATGTAGACATCATGGACAATATCAGTGAAGGTCTATCTCTTTGGGGGGAAAGGGGAAATAAAGCCCAGCCAAACAGGAGAGCAAGAAAACTAAGGGGAGGCTTTTAGCCACAGTGCAGTCCATGTCCCAACAACTAGACAACAGCATAGGTCTTGGCAACTATATAGCAAGTAAACATGGAGGATCCCAACACCAACATCAAGTCTGAACCCTGGGAACACTGAGGAAAAAGATAGGACTAGGTTAGGAACAGACATCTGCATAGGCAGAAACTAGACATAAAGGAGGAAACAAATATCTTCAAAGGCAGCACCTGGACTGCATGGCAACATCTTGGCCTATGACAAGCCAAGGATCAGACCCCAGTCACAGTATAAAAAGTTTGAGTCCATACTCCCTAAATCCCAGGATAAAAACTCAAACACTCAAGATTAGCAAAAAAGCTAAGAGGACTCAATATAGAAACTTACTATGTGGATAAAGATGATAACAATGCCACCTCAGAAGAAGAAAGCATTGAAAAATTACCTACAGGGGAAGTCGCAAAAGAGTAGATGAACTGGACTCAAATCCAAAAGCTCATAGAAGGAGACAGCTAAGTGGCACAGTGGATAGTTCAAATCTGACCTCAGATACTTAATAATTACCTAGCTATATGACCTTGGGCAAGTCACTTAACTCCATTGTCTTAAATTAAAAAAATTTTAAAGTTCATAGAAGAGCTTTAAAAATAACTTAAAAACCAAAGAAGAGAGGAAGAAGAAAAATGGAAAAAAGAAATAAAAAATCATACAGGAAAAATTATGAAAAATTTACCAAAGAAATCAAATTCTTTAAAAGTAAAAATAACCAACTGGAAAAAAAGAATGTAACTCATCAATTTATATATATATATATATATATATATATATATATATATATATATATATGTGTATGTATGTATATCATCAACCAATTGGAATTCAGCAAAGAATAAAATCAACCAATTGAAAAAGAAAACACAAAAGCTAACAGAAGAAAATAAAACCCTAAAAATTAGAATTGGTCAGATAGAAACCAATGAATCTAAGAAACTACAAGATTCCATCAAACAAAGTAAAAAGGATGAAAAAAATGAAGAAAATGTAAAGCAATTTTTAGAAAAACAAACTATTTGGAAAATAGATCCAAGAGAGATAATTTATGAATTAGTTGATTATGAGAAAGTCTAGATCAAAAAAAGAACCTAGAAAAAATTTACAGGAAATTATCAGGGAATACTGTCCAAATTTGCTAGCTCAAGAAGACCAAAAACTTTTGAAGGAATACACAAAACTCCTCTAGACAGAGACCTCAGGATAAAAACTACAAGGACTTTTATAGCCAAATTTCAGAATTCTCAAAAAAAGGAGAAAATATTGCAAGCAGCAAGAAAAGAAGAAATTTAAATACAAAGGAAACACAATCAGAATTACACAGGACTTATCAATTTTAACACTGAAGGACCAGAGGACCTAGAATACCATATTTCAAAGAAAAGAACCTTGGATTACAAGCAAGAATTTACTAACCTGCAAAATATAGCATATTCTGTCAGAGGAAAAGATGGATGTTCAACAAAATAGAGGACTTCCAAAGTTTCCTGATAAAAAGTCCAGAACTAAACAGAGAATTCAATTTCCAAATATGACTTAAAAAATGCATAAAAGGTAAATTAAAGGGAGAAAAAAACAAACCAAATTTTAGTCAAGAACATTAAATTGTATGCAGCCCTAAAGAGAAGATATAACACTTGTAAATCTTGAGAATTTTATTTCTCTTAGGATACTCAAAAGGTTGGATATAGTTAAAGACATTCAATTTAGAGAATAAAGGTTTAGTTGGTTCTAGTCTTTCCATTGAAAAGAACAAAGGTGATATCACTGTGTTTGAAACAAATAGCCCAGATGAAAAATTGGTGTGTTTACTCTAAACTATCTCAGTTTCCTTTAACCTACTTTAATTATCTTGTTCAAAGAGCTAAGTACTTTCTCTGATGAGGGCATCCTATGCTGGAGCAGTCCTGAGTCAGTGTCTCCCATACCTTACAAACAACTGTCAAGTTCTTAGGAGAGGCTTTCAGAGTGTTCCAGTACTTGAACACTCTGTAGTTAATTAAATAAGAAGTTTTAGGGCAGAGGGTGGGAACCTACTTAAGAATGGTTGGACATAAAGAGATTTGGAAGTGATCTTAACTTAATCCACACTTAAGTTAACAAGGGTTTAAGTACCATGGTTGGGGAACTAAAGGAAGTGGGGAAGAGCAGTATATGAAAAAGGGGTAAAGTATAAAGTAATAATAATTTGATGTAATTCATTGAGACAGAAGAGGAGAGAGTACTTATAGACAATGAGGCAATGCTGCTTGTCAAGTAATCAATCAATCAACTTGTGATTGTTCTTTGACAGTATTTTGAGTTCATGAAGCAACTAAGTAATCAATTGATCAATCTTTGATTGATGGTACTTTGATTAATAGTACTTGATTGATAGTAATTCTATTGATAAATAACACCAGGTGAAGAGACACAAAGATCTATTATAGTTGAGGGAAAAAAGGGAGGGTATGAACACTGAGTGAATCCTGTTCAATAGATTTGGCCCAGAGAGGGATTAAAATGCATTTCCACTTGGATTTAAAAATCTATCCTACTCTTTAGGGAAGTAGGAGGAAGGGGGGTGGTAAGGGAAAAGAAGGCAAAGGTAAAAGTGAAAATAAACTGAAAGTTGAAATTTAAAAGAAAAGTTAAAGATGAAAGGGAGTAAAACTTTGTTGAGGAAGAAAAAGGGGAAAGATAGCATGGAGAGAAATACAGAATTAGTAATCTTAAATGTAAGTGTGAATGGGATGAACTCTCCCATAAAACAGATGGCAGAATGTATTATAAACCAGAATTCTACAATATATTGTTTACAAGAACAACATTTGAAGCATAGAGATACATACAGGGTAAAGGTAAAAGGCTAGAGTGAAACATTTTATGCTTCTGCTAAAGTTAAAAAATCAGGGGTAGCAATCCTGATCTTGGATAAAGCAAAAACAGAAGTCAATCTCATTAAAAGAGAAAAGGAAGGAAATGAATGCTATGAAGCTATATCATTATTAAACATGTATGCACTTACTGGTTTAGGGACCAAATTCATAGAGAAAAAGCTGAGTGAATTACAAAGATACATAAACAGCAAAACTTTAATAATGGGAGACCTCAACCTCCCTCTCTCAAAACTAGACAAATCTAACCACAAAATAAACAAGAATGAAGTTAAAAAGGTGAATAAAATCTTAGAAAACTTAGATATAATAGATCTCTGGGAAAAAAATTAATGGGGTTAGAAAAGAATAGACCTTTTTCTCTGCAGCACGTGGCACCTATACCAAAATTGAACATGTACTAGGACAAAATATATCTTATGTCATGTGCAGAAAGACAGAATTAATAAATACATACTTTTCAGATCATGATGCATTAAAAATTACATGTAATAAAGGGTCATAGAAAGATAAACCAAAAATTAATTGTAAACTAAATAACAATTTTAAAAAATGAGTGGGTTAAATAACAAATCATAGAAATACTCAATAATTTCATACAAGAAAAAAATAACAATAAGACATCATACTAAAACATATGGAATACAGTCAAGGCAGTTCTTATGGGAAATTTTACATCTCTAAATGCATATATGAATAAAATAGAGAAAGAGGAAATCAATGAATTGGGTATGCAACTAAAAGAACTAGAAGAACAAATTAAAGATGCCCAATTAATTAAATTAGAAATTCTGAAAAATCAAGGGAAAAATTAACAAAATTAAAAGGAAGAAAACCACTGACCTAAAAAATAAAACTGAGTTAGTTTTATGGAAAAATCAATAAAATAGATGAACCTGTGGTTAATCAAATTTAAAAAAAGAAAGGAGATGACCAAATTAACATTATAAAAATAAAAAGATTGAACTACCCACCAATGAGGAGGAAATTAAAGAGATAATTCAAAGGTATTTTGCCCAATTATATGCCAATACATTCGATAGCCTGAGTGAAATAGATAAAGTTACAAAAATACAAACTGCCCAGATTAACAGAAGATGAAGTAAAATATTTAAATAACCCTATTTTAGAAAAAGAAATTGAAGAAACCAACAATAATTTCTCTAATAAAAAATCTCCAGGGCCAGATGGAATTACAAGATATCAAACATTTAAGGAACAATTAATTCTTATTTATATAAACTATTTTTAAAAATAGTTCTGCAAAAATATTTTATGACACCAATATGGTACAAATGCCTAAACCAGGAAAAACCCAAATAGATAAGTAAAATTATAGTCTAATCTCCAAATGAACATTGATGCAATAATTTTAAATAAAATTTTGGTAAAGAGATTACAGTAAGTTATTACTAGGATAATACACCATACTAGGTAGGCAGGAATGGTTCAATATTAGGAAAACACCCAACATAATTGAACATATTAATAATAAAACAAACATAAATCATATATTATCTCAATAGATACTGAAAAAGCCTTTGACAAAATACAACATCCTTTGCTATTAAAAACACTAGAAAATATAGAAATAGAGTTTTCCTTAAAAGAATAAGTAGTATCTATCTAAAACCTTCTATAAATATGTAATAGGGATAAACTAGGAGCATTTCCAATAAGATTGGGGTAAAACAAGGATGCCCATTATCACCATTACTATTCAATATAGTATTAGAAATATTTATTTTAACAATAAAAGAAAAAGGAAGGAAAATTCTGAAGGAATCAGAATTGGCAAAGTTTTCACTCTTTGTAGGTGATATGCTGGTATACTTAGAGAATCTGAGGAAATAATCTAAAAAGCTACTTGAAACAACAAATTCAGCAAAGTAGCGTGATGTAAAATAAACTCACATAAATCATCAGCATTTCTATATATGAAATAAAAAAGCGCAAGAGCAATAGATAGAATGAGAAATTCCATTTAAAGTTACTGCAGACAACATTAAATACTTGGATATCTACCTCCCAAGACAAACCTAGAAACTGTATGAGCACAATTACAAAGAACTTTTCACACAAATAAAGTCAGATCTAAAAGAAAAAATGTCTATTGCTCATGGTTTTGTTGTTTTAATATAACAAAAAATGACAATTCTACCCAAATTACATTATTTATTCAATGTCACACCTAGCAAACTACCAAATAACTATTTTACTGAGCTAGAAAAAATGGTAACAAAATTCATCTGGAATAACAAAAAGTCAAGAATATCGATGGAACTGATGAAAAGAAAATGTAAAAAAAAAATGGCCTAGCTCTACCAGATCTTCAACTATGCTATAGAGTAACAGTCATCAAAACTTCCTGGTACTGATTAAGGAATACAGTAATGGATCAGTAGGTTAGGATAGTTTCAAGAGAAACAGTAGTAAATGACTACAGTAATCTACTGTTGGAAAAACCAAAGACATTAGCTTCTTTTCTCACAAAAATTGTTGGGAAAACTGGAAAATAGTATGGCAAAAACTTGGCATAGAAGAAATCATTTTAAAAATGGGAAAGTTCCACATGTTCCAAAATATTCATAGCAGCTCTTTTTTGTAGTCACAAAGTATGGGAAATTGAGAGTATGCCTATCAATTGGGGCGTGGCTAAACAAGTTATGGTATATAATTATTATGGAATATTATTGTTCTATAAAAAACATGAATAGGTAGATTCTAGAGAAGCATGGAATGAATTACAGGAACTGGTGCTGAGCAAAGGGAGCTTGACCCAGAGAACATTATACACATTAACAACAGCATTGTGAGTTGATCTAACTTGATGAATGCATCTCCTCTCAGAATGCAGCTCAGAGAGCTAGGATAACCTTGGAGATCTGATATGAACAATGCTATCCCCTCTAAAGGAAGAAGAAAAATTAAAAAAGAAAACCTACAGAGTCTGAAAGAAAATTTCTCTTTTTGTATTTCTTTCCTATCTCATGATTTTCTTTCTTTTCCCTTACTTCTAATTCCTCTTACCAAAAATGCCTAATCTGCAAACATATTAAACACAAATGTGCATGTACAATATTTACCTGACTGTTCACTGCCCAGGGAATGGTGTGGAAAGGAAGAGTGGAAGAAAATTATGTAACCTAAAAATATGCATGTGTTGATAAATGTTGATAAGCTTTTATAACATGTAATTGGAAAAATAAAATATCAATTGAGGAAAAAAAAGCCACTAGGGAAACTGGAAGTTATATGGCAGAAACTAGGCATGAACCAACATCTCACATCCTATACCAAGATAAGGAGGAAATGGGTACAAGATTGGCGCATAAAAGCCATAAGCCAATTAGGAGAACATGGGCTTATTTGTCAGAACTATGGAAAGGGAAACAATTTATGACCAAATAAGAGATAGAAGTCTTTATAAAATGAAAAATGGGTAATTTTGATCACATTAAATTGAAAAATTTTTGAACTAAAACCAGTGCAACCAAGACTAAAAGAAAAGGAGTAAGTTGGGAAACAATTTTTCCAGCTAATTTTTCTGATAAAGGACTCATTTCTAAATTTTATATATATATATATATATATATATATATAGAGAGAGAGAGAGAGAGAGAGAGAGAGAGAGAGAACTGAGTCAAATTTATAAAAATACGAGTCATTTCCCCAATTGATAAATAGTCAAAGGATATGAATACACATTAAATGTACTGTTCATTCAGATTCTGTAGCATTTTTTTTTTAGTTTTGTTTGGACAGGGATAGCATTGTTCACAGCAAGCACTCTATAGTCATCTAATAAAATACTCTAAATCATTATTGATTAGAGAAATACAGATTAACTCAACTCTGAAGTAATTACCTCACACCTCTCAGATTTGACAATATGACTAAAAAGGAAAATGAAAAATGTTGGAGAGAATGTAGGAAAATGCTGGTGGAGTGGTAAACTGACCCATACTTTCTAGAGATCAACTTGAAACCATATGCAAATTGTGCATAACCTTTGATCCATCAACACTACTTCTAAGTCTGTATCCCAAAGAGATCACAAAAGAAAGGTAAAAACCCTCATATACAAAAATATTTAAAGAAACTCTTTTTGCAGTGGCAGGAAATTGGAAATTGAAGTGATGTCCATCAACTATGGGATGATTAAACAAATTGTGGCATATGAATTGGAAAACCATTGGAAAACTATTATTCTGTAAGAAATCATGAGGGACAGAACTTAGGAAAAGTGGAAAATCTTTCATGAAATGATGCTGAGTTAAATGTGCAGAACCAGAAGACTGTTCACACTAACAGCAACATTGTGTGATGATAACTATGATACCTTTCTCATCACAGCAGTACAATAATCAAAGACCATTCTAAAGGATTTGCAATGGAAAACATTATCCACATACAAAGAAGGAACTCTGGAGTTTGAATGCAGACCAAAATAGATTATTTTCAATTTTTTAAAGTTGTTTCATATGTTATATTTTTCCATTTTTATTTTATTCTTCTTTCACATGATTAATATGGATATATGTTAACAGAATTATACATGTATAAACTATATTAGATTGCTTTCTATTAGGGGGAGGGGAAGGGGAGGGAAGGAAGAGAAAGAGAAAAATGTGAAACTCAAAACCTTACAAAAAATGATTGTTGAGCATGTAGTTGAAAAAAATAAATAAATAAAATATTATTAGTTTTTAAAAAGACTAATAAGAACATCTGTCTTCAAAAAATGACACATCAAAAGAGAAACAAAAATTCCACAGTTCTCAGGACACATTCAGTTCTAAATGAAATTCCCTAAGAATTAAGCTTATTAGTTCTCTCATGCTACTTTTATGGACTAATTTCTGCCTAAATTTCATTTACTTTTCTTTATAAGGGAGTTTTAAAGTGAATTAATTCATTAATAGGAAGAATAAAAACATTGTGACTTCTCAATAAAGTAAAGCCAGATTGGCATCTATATTTTTTAAGCTCTTAAATTATATTTTGTCTTTTAATTGTTCTTTTCCTTTCTGCTTGTAATTATAGGACTAAGTGATAGTAGCAATAGCCCCAAAATAAATTCATATTTCCATCATTTCTCAGTTTTTAAATGATCTCAGATGAATCTGCAAATCATTTATCTAGGAATGAGGATTATTTGAACTTTACTAACAAAAACATCTTTTTCTCCAGGTCCCAAACAAGAAAACAGTCTCCTAGAATAATTAAAATAGAAGACTTTTTCTTTGGAAGGAAAAAATCCTTTGTGGTCTTAGCTGGATTTTCTATTGAATTGTTCAAAGTTCTAAATGTTTGCCAGATGATGAATCACTATGATAAACTACTTTCTTTAATTTAATTGATGGGAAAGACTTTTGAAGATAGCTGGATGATAATTAACTAATAGCTAGAATCCAACTCAATTACAAATAGAAGTTCATTTTTTTAATTTTTTACAATTATTCCTTTTATTCTATTACAATAATTGTCTCATGTATTTATAACATGGCTTCATTTGATTTAGGTTTCAAAGACAAACATTCAACAAAGTGGTTCATCATTTTGTATATGTTTCTTTAAATTTTCTCATTTTTTAAGGGCTAAATGGGGTATTCTTATAAGGTGCAGCACTCAGAATTTATTTAGAGAACAAAAAAAATTTAGGTTGAAAACTAAATATAAACATCAGATTCATAATCAAAATAATAGACATTTTCTATCCATATGATCTTTTCTATTTGAATACATAGAATCATTTCTTTTAATTACTAATCATAGATTTCACTGAAAAAGATCTATAATACTGAATATTTCATATAGTTAGTACAATATCTTCTGCAAATGGCAGCACCCATATATATGTCTTCACTACATTTAAGGAATTAGTCTTCCACTTGGTCCCTTACTAAATATCTCCCATAATAGTGATGTACATCTTTGAAGAAAATACATTGCTTGTCCTTGATTTGGTTTGGTTTTATTTTTCTTGGCTTCATTAATATTAGAATTTGATTGAATATTTATCTTGGTATTACATTTATCAAGGAGTCATATAAAATTAACATAGGGCAGAGTCAAAATGCCAGAGTATCAAAAAGTATAGCCAAGTTCTTCTCTGTAATCTTCCACATTCATCTAGGAAAATTTATATTTTTGACTAGAAAATTCAAGGAAAAACATAATTTGCTATCATTAAGGGACATCTGTCCATTAGGGACAAAAATCTAACCAGAAGTAGCTGAACCAACCATTCCAAAAAGGGATTTAAAGAGGGTCAAGATGTTGCATTGAGGCTAGAAGGGATCCCCAACATACACACAAACATACACACACACACAAATACACATACCTGACTATGGAAGTTTTTCAGGAAAAGGTACAAACTGGCAGTTCTATCACACTCTACTTGGTTTTAAGGCACAGATCCAAGGTTGGCCAAGGAAAGTATCTGTGCTTAGAGGTAGTGTTCCAGGTGGTGAGTAATTGTGGGCCCTGAGCAGGGAGCAAATTTAGAAAAAACAAAAACAGTAGTTCTATGACTCTAAATCCAAGAGTAGAATTTGATCACCTTGTATAATCTGAAGGTTTTTAGGGAAGGCTGCAATTCAGTAACTGTGAGTCATCAGAGTTTTCCAACTGAAACCAGTCTAACAGAACCCTCACCTGAGGCAAGTCTACAGATATGTTGCTCAAACCCAAACTCAAGTCAGGAATGTCAAGAACTCAGACCACAAGATCAGTCATCAGTTTTACCCAAGATCAGCCCATTTTGAAAATTTTTAAGTTCTCAGGTTAAGCTGTGCTTGAGATACTAGAGCAATATAGAGCTCAATATACTTCCCAAACCAGAGGGCCATAGAATATATATGAGGTCAGCTGAAATATTACCTCCATACAAAAGCTGGATGAAATCCAAAATCAGGAAATAAGCTAGAATGAGAAAAAAATCCCTTTACTAACAGTTACTACAGTAACTACATACAACAATAACAACAACAAAAACAAAAGTGAATGATTCCAAAAAACTTACAAGAAAAACCTCAAGAAAAAATATAGCACAAATAAAATTTCAACTAGGATTCCTCAAAGCAATGAAATTAAAAAAAAAAACTTTAAGGGACTGCTAGGTGGTGCAGTGGATAGAGCACCGACCCTGGAGTCAGGAGGATCTGAGTTCAAATACAGCCTCAGAAACTTGATGATTACCTAGCTGCATGCCCTTGGTCAAGTCACTTAACCCCACTGCTTTAAATAAATACATTTTTTTTTAAATTAAAGCTTTTATAAATGAAACAAGACTGCTAGAGGGGAAAGACAAAAATAAATGAGAGTTATTTCAAAAGATTTGGAAAAAGAATTAAAGTTTTACACAAAGGACACAAAAACCCTTTACTCTCATGTTCTAAGAATCAGACAATTCTTTTGTGATTTCTTCCAATGTGAAATTTAAATTCCCTTTTTTTCTCATGGTTTTCAAGAAGTCCAATAATTCTAAAAAATAGTTTTCTATCTCTTTTTCAAGTCCAATGCTTTTGCGAAGAGAAATAATGTTTTCTTCTATTTTTTTTTCACTCTTACTATTTCAGGAAATCATTATTTTCTTTTCTATCCATTCTAATTTTCGGGAAGTTTTGTGCTTGTAAAAGGTTTTGCCAGGGCAGCTACATAGTACAATGGATAGAGCACCAGTCCTGGAGTCAGGAGGACTGAGTTAAAATTTGGCCTCAGACACTTAAAGAATTACCTAGCTGGGTGACCTTGGACAAGTCACTTAACCTCATCACCTTGCAAAAGGGTATACAGTTTTATAGTCCTTTAGCCAGTCTTGACAGGTTTGTTCTTATATTGCTTTAATTTGCATTTCTCTATTCAGTAATGATTTAGACAATTTTTATGTGACTATTATTAGTTTTTATTTCTTTTTCTGAAAATTACCTGTTTATATGTTTTGACCACATTTCAACTAGGAAATGGTTCTTATTTTTATAAATTTGTCTCAGTTTCCTTAATGTTTGATAAATGATGCCTTTATCAGAGAGACTTGCTACAAATATTTCCCCCAATTGTTTTTCTTCTAATTTTCTGCTCTTTTGTTCTTCCAGATTAATTTTGCTGCTATGTATTCCGGTTCTATAAAATAATTCTTTAATCATTTGGCATTCATCAAAATATGTAAATTAAATTAGGTAGAATTGTTTTACTCTATTGGCTGTGCCAACGTTGAGCAATTAATATTTTTCCAATTAATTGGATCTGTCTTTATTGAAAAAGAATGTGTTTTGTAAGTATGTTCATGTAACCCATGTGTTTGTCTTGGCAGGTACACTCCCAAGTTTTTTATTTTGTTTATAAATATTTTAAGTGGAATTTCTCTCTCTCTATCTCTATTCTCTGGGTTTTGCTGATAGTATTTAGAAATGTTAACAATTTGTGTGGGTTTACTTTACATCCTGCAACTTTACTAAAGTTGTTAATCATTTCAACTTGTTTTTTTAATTGATTCTCAGAATTCTCTAAGTGTATGTTCATATCATCTGTAAAAAGTGATAGTGGTCTATTTTTATTCCTCTAATTCCGTTTTCTTGTTTTATTGCTATAACTAGTATTTCGTGTGGGGGCGGGGTTAGGTTTTGCAAGGCAAATGGGGTTAAGTGGCTTGGCCAAGGCCACACAGCTAGGTAATTATTAAGTGTCTGAGACCGGATTTGAACCCAGGTACTCCTGACTCCAAGGCCGGTGCTTTATCCACTATGCAACCTAGCCGCCCCTATAACTAGTATTTCTAATACAATATTGAATAATAGCGGTGATAATGAACATTCTTGCTTCACTCTCAATTTTGCTGGAAAAGTTTCAGGCTTATTTCTGCTATAATTATGCTTGTTCTTGATTTTAAATTGATACTACATATCATTTTAAGAAAATCAGCATTGATTCCTTTGCTTTCTAGTGTTTTTAATAGGAATGGGACTTGTATTTTGTTAAAATATTTTTCTGTTGGTAGTCACATGATTTTTATTGTTTTTATTATTGATAGATTATCAATAATGCTCTTGATACTTGCTTGTGAAAGTCCATATAATCTTTTTAAACAAAGGTATCTTTAATACATATATAAGTCATTCTTATACAATATTATAATATGATTCAGAATACATATGTATTGATAGTAATTATAGAACCATATATTTCAAATTGGAGGGCATCTTAGATATCATATTCAACCTCTTCCTTTTACTCTTGTGTAAACTGAAACCCATAGAAATTGTGATTTGACCATTATCATACAAGTAGTAAGTGGTAAAAACACAAAATGACTTTGGTTCTGTGATGCCAAAGTCAAATCTGTTACTTCTTCTTCTGTGCCTTGCTGCCTCTCTTAGTATCATCTCCACTCTGTTTAGTGGATAAAAATTATCCATATTTTCCTCTATTCTCCTAAGGTCTTTCCTTCTTTGTAATATTTTTTTTAAATATTCCTTCAATGCTTTCAAGATTGTGACTCCTCCAACATAAATTAGTTTATGCTTCTTTGAGTCCATCTACCCTTCCAGACTTACTCTTAATTGTCATTTCAGCTTTCTCATAGAGTACATCAGGGAACAATTTCTTGGAGTCCAAATGTGATGGCTCTTCTCTCACTGGTGATGAAAATAAATTGTTAGAGAAATGCTGAGAATTGCGTTCCATTTTCTATCTATTCATTGTTCTCCTGACAGCTTTCAATGCTCTTGAAATAATGATGCTTAGTTGAGTCTCAAGCCAAATTTTCTGGAGATTTTTTTTATTGATTATTGAATTTTGCTGCACAGTTTCTCAAATGTTTTCTTGCTTGTTTTCTTCCTATTCTATTCTGTGCCAAACTCATTCTGGTTACAGTGCTTATTCAAGGGATAGATAGAAAGATGATGATAGATAGATAGATAGATAGATGCATAGATGATAATCATGGATTAACTCAATTGAATTGCATATTATGCTTACCCAATTGTATGACAGCTTCTTAGCTATATGTATTTTGATTTATTTTTCTCCTATGTGCATCACTATCCCAATTATTAGCAAAAGATTATCAAATTAAATCTGATTATCTATTTGGTTTTTTCCTTTTTGACTGGGTTTTAGGTAATTTTTTTTTCTTCCTCTGGCTACTTTACTTTCTCACCAGCATCATCAATTATAATAGTGTCACCATGTTTGTCTCATCCCCCCAATGAGTTATATAAGGAAATAGTCCTTACAAGATGAAATAAAGAATAGCTTAAACTAATCAAGTGTATACCTGATTTTTTTTCTGTTAGCAACATAATTTTATCCCGTTTCAAGATCTCTCAAAAAAGGAAAAGATATTAAATTGATGTGAAAAGTCATAAAATGCATACTTACTACCCCTAAAGGCAACAATGAAGATAACATTAATAACACACATCAATTCACTTGTCTCTAAAACATCCTTAGGAAAATGATATACACAATTAGAAGAATATCCTTGCGGCACCATGGACAATAAACAGAGTATATAATTAAATAAGAAGAGGAGAGTGGACTGGATTATATGTTAAAATATAAAGTTATGCATTACAAATGAGGGAAAAAATTTAAACATGAACATTTTGATGGGAACATTATATGATTTTAAATCACAGAATATAAACATCTTCAAAAAAGTAAAAACAGTGGGGTCAGAGCCAAGATGGCAGCCTGAAGGCAGGAATTCCCAGAAACTTGTTCAAAAGCCATTAAATTATGAGTCTAGCCAAAATCGAGAGGGGCAGAACCCACAGAAAGACTGAATGATACAATTTCCCAGTCCAAGACAACTTAGAAGATCTCTGGAACAGGTCTGTTCTACTTGGACTGGGGATTGGAAAAAGCCATAGCACAGCTGCAGCCACAGTGCATCACAGTCAACTGGCACCTTGGTCCCTAAAGAGGGTGTTTTAATGATCAGGAACAACTGTATTGGGTGGTGCAAGATCATCAGAGTGAGTGCAGAGCAGAGGTCCAGCATCAGAGCAACCCTACAGTGAGAACCTGCAGTGAGAGTTGGCAGAGCCACCTAGCATGAACAGAGCTCTCAGTCCATAGATGGTAAGGGTTTCAGGGGGAGACTGCAGAAATCTCTCTGCTCTCCCAGGGGCTGGACTCAGCCATTTGCCCACACTCAGATACAGGTTGTAGTTTGGGCTCCGTATCAACATAGCTGGGCAGGGACCATCCTCACAGCTCTTGGGCAGAGGGGAGGGCCCGATCACAGGCAAGAGAGTCTCTCATAAGACCTTGGAGGAATTAAGATTCCCTGTGGGTCGTCCCCCAAAATGCCCCAAGGCCTTGGAAGTATGGCAAATCAATCATAGGCTGAGAAAATAAGCAAACAACAGAAAAAGAAGAATAGGACCATAGAAAATTACTTCAGTCCATGGAGAACCAAAACAAATACTCAGATGATGACAAAATTGAAGCTTCTCTATCCAAAACCTCCAAAAAAATGGAAAATGGGCTCGGGCTAAGGATTAGCTCAAAAAAGAATTTGAAAAGCAATTAAGGGAGGGAGAGGAAAAATTGGGAGGAAAAATGAGAGCAATGCAGATAAATCATGAGAACCAAATAAGCAGCTTGGTGAAAGAAATACCAAAAAAAATGCTGAAGAAAATAAAATATAAAAAACCAGTTTGGCCAAATGGAAAAAGCACCACAAAAGACAAATGAGGAGAAGAATGCTTTAAAAAGCAGAACTGGCCAGCTGGAAAAGGAGGTAAAAAAGCTCTCTGAAGAAAATAACTCCTTCAAATGCAGAATTGAACTAAAGGAAGCTGATGGCTTTGGGAGAACTCAGGAAGAAATAAAATAGTGCCAAAAAAAACACAAAAATTAGAAGAAAATGTGAAGTATCTTATTGGAAAAACAACTGACCTTGACAACAGGTACATAAGAGATAATTTAAAAATTATTGGGCTACCTGAAAGTCATAGAAAAGATCCTAGACTTAATTTTTCAAGAAGTAATACAGCAAAATTGTCCTGAGATCCTAGAAGAGGAGGGTAAAATAGAAATACAGGGAATTCACCAATAACCTCCCGAAAGAGACCCCAAAAGAAAAACTTCCAAGAATATTATAGCCAAACTCCAAAACTCCCAAGTCAAAGAGAAAATACTAAAAGCTTCCAGAAACAAACAATTCAACTACTGTGGCTCTATAGTTAAGATTACACAGGATCTAGCATCATCTACATTAAGGGCTCATAGGGCTTGGAATATGATATTCCAGAAGGCAAAAGATCTTGCTTTACAACCAAGAATCAGCTACCCAGCAAAACTGAACTTCCTCTTTAAGGGGAAAATATGGACTTTCAATGAAATGGGACTTTCAGACTTTCTTATTGAAACAACCAGAGTTAAACAGAAAGTTTGGTCTCCAAGTAGAGGACTCAGGTAAACCATATAGAGGGTGGATGAGAAGGACTATGAGGAACTTAATGATATTAAACTGTTTGTATTCCTACATAGGAAGAAGATACTGATAACTGATATAAACTTTCTAATTCATAAGAGCAATTAGAAGAAGCATACATAGACAAGGCCCAGGAAGGAGCTGAATATAATGGTTATAGTAAAAATATGGAGTCAATGGGTGATAAAAGAAAGTACTGGGAGGAAGAAAAAGGAGAGAAAGAAGGGACTAAGATATTTCAAATAAAAGTAAAGAAAAAATTTTTACAATGGAGTGGAATGGGGGAAGGCAAGGGAGAATGAGTAAGCCTTCATTCCCATCAGAAATGTCTCAGAAAAGAAATAACACACACACAATAGGGTAAGGAAATCTATCTTACCCTAGAGAAAAATGAGAAGAAAGGGATGGGATAAGGGGAAACATGTGAGGGGGAGGGAAGGGGGAGTGGTGATGGGAGAGAGGGAAGATCATGGGAGAGGGTACTCAGATGCAACACACTTCTGAACAGAGACAGGATAAAAGGAAAGAGAGAATGGAATAGGTGAGAGTGGGGAGGAATAGAGTAGAGGGAAATACAACTAGTGATATCAACTGTGAGAAAAATATTGAAGCAATTTCTCTGGTGACTATGATGGGGAAGGCAACTCATCCCAGAGATAGAGCCATTGGAATCTGAACACAGAATCTGAACACAGACTGAAATATACTTTTTCCCTTTCTTTCTATCTGTTCTTGAGGTTTCTCATCTTTTGGGGGGGAGGGTTTATGATTACTCTCACAAGTTATTTTAATATAAAATAAAGAAAGAATAAAAACACTTTAAGTGATCTAAGGCTAATGGAGGGACACATATGGAATACAATTAGAATCCAGAATATTACTAATTGATGAATTACAAAAAGAGAGAGAGAGAGAGAGAGAGAGAGAGAGAGAGAGAGAGAGAGAGAGAGAGAGAGAGAGAGAGAGAGAAAGGGAAAGGGAAAGGGAAATAGAGAGGGAGAAAGAGAATGTTCCTTAAATCTCTGTAAGCAAAGGGCTGCCCAAGGATGGATCACCTGCCACCAAATCCACACTGCAACTGATGTTTCCCTTTTTTACTTATAGGTTTCCACTATGGTGTGGTTCAGAGAATCTTCTAAAATAAAGAAAATGACTTCTCCCCAAGGAGATAAAAGACAGTGAGAATGAAGAAATGTCAGAAATACAATAGTAAAGAAATAGAAAAGAGATTATTCCCCTCAGAAGAAAGGCAAGAATGTTGTGGCTAATTCAATAAATAAGATACCTCCAAACAAAATAGTCATTGCTCTCACACCTGCCAAGACAGTAAGCATAACACTCAGTAAGTTTTCCCAGTCAAAGGAGTATTGCAAAAAAAGGAAACAATATCAAGAAAGAGGACAATGAATCTGAAGAAGACAGTGAAGAAAATACAGATGAAGAATCAGTTTCACCCAAAGTGACAGAAATGGAAGTAGCTTCATCGAAACAAGACTTAGAAAGATGAGAAAATGGATGAGGAGGAAGAGGATATTACAGACTCCACAGTGCAAGTAAATTCAAGAAGTAGAATCAGTGGACTTAAATATATTTGTGTTGAATAACCTCACATCCAGTGTCACTGATGAAAGTTTACAGAAAGTGTTTGAAAAGGCAGGATCTCTTAGCTTGCCTCAAAACAACCAAGGTAAACCTAAAGGGTATATACAGCATTTTTGGAGTTAAAGGTAGAGAAACAGTTTGGAGCTAAAAGGACAGAAAACAACCAATGAAGCAGCACAGAACCAGACTTATAAAATTTTGTTGTCAAAGATCTGTCATAATATACCACAGAAGACATACTGAAACAGACATTTCATGGTTATGTTAGTATGAGGATAGTCACCTAGAGGTCATTAAAAGAATTCAGATTTATAAACTTTAATTTAGAAGATGCTAAAGCTGCCAAAGGGCCAACAGAAGATGGAGAAATTGATGAGACAAAAGTAATTCTGCTCTGAGCCAGTCCAATGTCTTGGGAGGCCATGGCTATTGTGATGATTGAAGAATATTTGTGGCAGAGGAGGAGACCAAGGAGGAAAAGGTAGAAAAGAACAACAAGGGTTCTTTGTTGGAAGAGCCTGAGGAAGCTTTAAAAGTCAGGGTGGCTTCTTAGAAGGTAGAGGAGGAGCAGGAGAAGGTAGAAGTGTGATTTCTTAGAAGGTAGAAGAAAAGGAGCAGGACACAAGAAAAGAAAACAAAGTTTGAATAGGTTTCCCTATTTCATTGAATTTTTTTCCCCTCTGGTGTTTGGAGACTGAGAATTTTACCTAATCATTGATATAGCCTTCCAAGGACATTCTAAGATAAACATACAGTTCAAAAATCTTTCAAAAAGCTAGATGTCATTTCAAGAGAGCATGTTATTTTGCCTGGATGGGATAAAAAATATTTTTGAAGGGTGATTGATAGGGAAGTTAACCTTTTTTCTGAGTAATTCTCTTAAGTTTGTAATGTCATACCACATGTACAATTTCATTTTTTCCAGCAAAGCTCTATAGTGATATTTTTATTCACTTTCACTCTTTTTTTGACAAATATTTTGTTTCTTGCTTTATAGCATGTGCATACATATATATGTTTTTATGTTTTCCCCTCAAAACACAATCTCAGACTTCTTAGTTAATTTTTCCTAATTATTTCAGGCCTATCCCTATCCCTTTGTTTTTACCATGGGATAATGGATCAAGGTAGAACAAAAAGCTGAAAGACAAGATACCTGAGTCCTAATCTTTCCTCAGTAATTAGATAGTTTGAACAAGTCAATAAAACTCTCTAGGAATCTGTCAGTTTTCTTCTCTGAGAAAAATTAATAATAAAAATAATGTCTGCCAAATTCATGTGGTTTATTATGAAGCTCAAATAAGTAGATTTATAGAAAAAGGACTCTAGGGGTGGCTGGGTGCCGCAGTGGATAAAACACTGGCCCTGGAGTCAGGAGTACCTGGGTTCAGACACTTAATAATTAATAATTAACACTTAATAATTACCTAGCTGTGTGACCTTGGGCAAGCCACTTAACCCCATTTGCCTTGCAAAAAAAACCTTAAAAAAAGGACTCTAAATTTATTATAGAAATCATTTATCCTTTCTTGTTCTTATTTATATCACTAGTGCTATTTAATCCAAAAATTTCCCTCAGCCTTCATACCCTGGAAATTCTACTGACCTGCTGACCTTGGAATATCTCTAAGGTCTGTCCCTTTTCTACCAATGGTGTGTTCCTCTTAGAATTTCCATTTTGTAAAGGAATTTAGATCATATTGCATTCCTTCTCTTCTTAGCTTTGTTCTTCATTTCCTGGACTTCAAAATCATGCCTCTACAACAGAGAAATTCATCCTGACTCCACTTCTCTTTGGGGTGTTATTTAGAATGAAAGAGTTTGATTACAGCAAAATATCACAAGTATGATACACTATTACCAGGTGGGATTTTTACCAGGAATGGTTGCTTGGTTCAATACTAGCAAAACTATCAACATAATTGACCACATCAGTAACACAACCAACAGAAATCCTATGATTTTCTTAATAGATGGCGAAAAAACTTTTGACAAAATACAACACCCATTCCAATTTAAAACATTATAGAGGTTATGAATAAAGGGATTAGTCCTTGAAATGATAAGCAGTGTCTATCAAAAGCCATGGGTAAGCATTATTTGCAAATGAGGATAAACTAGAAGCCTTCACAGTAAGAACAGGAATGAAGCAAGGATGTCCATTATCATCATTATTATTTGATATAGCACTAGAAATTATAACTATAGCAATAAGAGAAGTAAATTGAAGGAATTGGAATAGACAATGAGGAAATAAAACTATTCCTCTTTGCAGATGATATTGTGATATACTTAGAGAACTATTTAGAGAATAAATTTTAAAACTATTTGAAATAGTAAACAATGTTAACAAAATGACAAGATATAAGATAAGCTTACATAACTCAACAGTATTTGTTTAACAACAAAGTCCAATAACAAGAAAAAGAAAAAGAAATGACATTTAAAATAATGGTAATGATAAGAAATATTTGCTCAGGAACTACATGAACACAATTACAAAATATTTTTCACACAAATAAAGTCAGTTCTAAACAACTGAAAAACTAATGATTGCTCATGGGTAGACTGAGCCAATATAATAAAAAACTTAAATTCTACTTAAATTAATTTACTTATTCAGTACTGTCCCAAAAAAATTAAAAAATAGCAAAATACATCTGGAAGAACAAAAAGTCAAAAATATCAAGGGGATAAATGAAAAAAATACAAAAGAAGATGACTTTGCAATATCAAATTTCAAACTTAATCAGTGGAACAGATTAAGTACATAAGACACAGTAGTAAATTACCTTAGTAGCCTACTGTGTGATAAATCCAAAGATCTCAGTCTCTAGGATAAGAACTCCCTAATTGCCAAAATTTTCTGGAAAAACTAGAAAACAATAGGGCAAAAATTAGATATATACCAACATCTCACACAGTGTACAAGATAAGGTCAAAATGGATACATGATTTAGACCTAAAGTGTGATATCATAGCAAAATAGAAGAGCAAGGAATTGTCTATGTGTCAGATCTGTGGAGAAGGGAAGAATTCATGCCCAAACAAGAGATAGAGAACATCAGAAAATGCAAATAGATAATTTTTATTATATTAAAATTCAAAAATTTTGTACTATCAAAACTAATGCAACCAAGATTAAAAAGAAAGCAGAAATCTGGGAAACAATCTTTACAACAAGTATCTCTAATAGAGGTCTCATTTCTTAAAGATATAGGGAACTGAGTCAAATTTTTAATAATATCTCATTCCCCAGTAGATAAAGGGTTGAAAGCTGCGAAGACACAATTTTCTGATAAAGAAATCACAATTATGTATAGTCATATAAAGAAGTACTTTAATTCATTTTTGCATAGAGAATTGAAAATGAAAACAGCTCAGAAGTACCACCTCATACCCATCATATTGGCTAATATGACAAAAAAAGGAAAATGATAAATGTTGGAGAGGATATGGAAAATTTGGCACACTAATGTACTGCTGGAGGAATTGTGTCCTGATCCAACCATTCTGGAGAGTAATTTACCCAAAGGGTAACCAAATTGTGCATACTTTTTGATCCAGCAATACCAATATTAGGTGCATATCTCAAAATAATAATCAGAAAGACAAAAATACCTACATAGGTGCAAAAATATTTATAACTGCCTTTTTCGTGGTGGCAAAACATTGAAAATTGAGGGGATACACTCGATTAAGGAATGGTTGAACAAGTTGTGATATATAAATGTAATGGAATACTATTATAAAAAAAGAGCAGGCTGCTTTCAGAAGGAAAGACTTGTATAAATTGATACAATATGAAATAAGTAAAACCAGGAAAACATTGTACATAATGTCAGCAATATTGTGTGATCAACTATGAATCACTTAATTCCTCTCAGCAAAACAATGATCCAAAACAATTACAAAAGGTTCATGATAGAAATGCTTTCTACCTCGAGATAAAGAATTAATGGACTCGATGCAAATTGAAGCATTCTTTTCCTTACTTTATTTTTAGTGGATTTTTTTCATTTGATCTTTCATCTGTCATGACTACTGTCACTAATAGTGTAATGTGGTTTACATAATTGCATATAAATAACCAATATCAAATTGCTTACCATTTTAGGAAGATGGGAAGAGAGGGGAGAAGAGAAAAAAGATAGGATTCAAAATCTTGTAAAAGTGAATGCTAAAGGAGGGCAGCTAGTTGGCACAGTGGATAGAGCACCTGCCCTGGAGTCAGGAAGACCTGAGTTCAAATCCAGCCTCAAATATTTAATAATTACCTAGCTATGTGACCTTGGGCAAGTCACTTAACCCCGTTGCCTTGCAAAAAATATGCAAAAAAATGAATGCTAAAATGATCTTTACAAATAATTGGGAAAAATAAATTACTATTAAACTATATAAAGAAAGAATACAAGTACCTTGAAAACTGTCTTCCTTTTTGCTTGTATTTGTATCCTCAGTACATAGCACAGTGCCTGGCACATAATAACTGTTTTATTCTTTTTCCTTTTCTTCTTTCCTTCCTCTTTCATCTACTCCAACTCTTTTATTTTATAGATGGAAGAACCAAGGTCCACAGATAAAAAGATCATTCTCCTTGAAGGAAGCAACAGTGGAGATACCCATATAAGCATACAATTCAATTCGCCCAACATTTAACAAACACAACTTATAAGGCACTATGCTAGGACAAAGACAAAAATAAGATAGCCCCTGGTCTTAAAGAATTTACATTTTACTTTGGGGATGGGAGGGAGAAGTAGAGAAAGTGAGATTAGAATGCACATCAGTGAGTAAATGAAATTTATTTTGGGGAGGGAAAAAGTGGGAGACTGAAAAAAATAGCATTAACTTTGAACCTTAAAATAAAGATAAAAAATTCCAAGCTGAAGAACTGAGGATGGAGGTCATTCCAGGATAATGGATGGAGGCAAAGAGAGAGGGAAGAGAGGCTACAATAGGATTTAGGAAATCTAAGTTTTCATATTAGTTCTGAGGTTTGTTGAGTGAGACCTTGGTTAAGCCATCTCTTTGAGACAGTTTTCTTCTCTGTAAAATAAATTTGACAAAAACACTGTTAAAGTCCCTCCTAAAACTCCTAAAAGTTCTAAAATGGCAATTGGAGTATGGCAAGTTTCATTAGGGAAAAGTACCATTAAAAGATTGAAAAAAATGATAGTAAAACTAATGAAAGTTCAGTTTAGAATTATTTTTAAAGCATTCTTTCAACAGTCTCTAAGTTAGAAGGAACTTCAGATAACATTTAAGTCAGCCTTTACCTGAGTAAAATTTCCTTCTACAGTATTCCCAACATAGGAATGACTAGAAGGAAAACAAGACTAGCTGTGGGAGATATGGCATTAGAGAGAGGAGTGGAAAGGGCAGTAAACATTTTAACTTTGAAATAAAACTTCTATGGTTTATAATCAGAGGCCTGGTAAATATTCAATAACAGACTTTCTGAGGGAAAAAATGTGTTCACGACACTCTTTTAAGTTTAATCCTTTTATTGACATTTTCTCCATTATGTTGTCTAGATAATCATCAAAGAAATATAAATCAAGCCCTGGTTCCCAAGGTTGAAATTCTCACACTGAAATTTAACAATCAATTCTTCAGCATCTGAGATGGCTCCATCATACCCTGGCTTACAATAATAATTAAAATTATGGCCATTAAGTATTATTAATTATCATTGATGCTATTATAGACAGCATTTATATTAGCACTTTAACATTTGCAAAACACTTTACAAATATTATTTTGTCCCCAGAATAATCTTGGGAGGTAAGTGTTATCATTATTCCTAGTTTATAAAGAGAAAACTAAAGGGCAGCTAGGCTGCACAGTGGATAAAGCACCGGCCCTGGAGTCAGGAGTACCTGGGTTCAAATCCAGTCTCAAACACTTAATAATTACCTAGCTGTGTGGCCTTGGGAAAGCCACTTAACTCCATTTGCCTTGCAAAAAGAACCTAAAAAACAAAAGAGAGAAAACAGACTGACAGACGTTAAATGTCCTGCCTAGGGTCAAACAACTAGTTTCTGAAGTTAAATTTTAACTCATCTCTTAACTCCAAGTCTCTGTTCATTGTTTCACCTAAATACATAAAGTTTAATTTCTTAGAACATGACTGACAAGGCTGAAGGAAATTTATTTCCATCTCTCTGCCAAGAGACCCCCAACCTACAGGAAATAGTGGGGAAAACAAGAAATAAAGTTCACGTTAGGTTACAAAGGAGAAGAAAAGATTCCTAGGTATCAGGCAAGAAGAAATAATTATATGTCAAAACTATAAATCTTTCCAAGACCATTTATAAATCATCACTGACTCTCTACTACCAATGACTTTCATCCATTCTTTTCTACAGAAAAGAGTACCTCTCTTAATTCACTGGAAAATGCTCAGTCCAGGAAAGCACCATTGCATAAATTGACACTCCCCCAAACTCTAATCTCCTTCAAAATCCAACTTTGGAGTCCCTTCTCTGAAGCCTTTGCTGCCCTCCCACAGCTCTAGATACTTTCTCTTTTCTAATCTTTCCATTAACATTTTGCCTGTACCTCTCAAATACTTTGCATGCTACTTTTATTGTTAGTTTTATACACATATTTTATGCATATCTCATTTTTCCTACTGAAACAAATAAATGAATAAAACATATTTTTAAGCATTTGCTCTATGCCAGTTTTCATGTTAAGCTAGAAAATTCAGATATAAAAGAAAAAAAATTCTTTCTTTCAAGAAGCTATCATTTCAATATGGGGACTGAGCATATAGGGAAAGTGGAGGATATAAAAGGGTGTTCAGGAATAAAAAGTCTATGGTGACTGAAGGCAAAGAGGACTGTATAAAGAAAAATTTCCAGAAACAATCCTAGTATCAATTTTATTTGAAATGATGTGGAATTTACTTGAAGTCAAAGTATTGTTCTTATTTATTTTTGATTTCTATAATGCTTTGTATTCTATAAATGCTTATTAAAAGTTAGTTGAGGGGGCGGCTAGGTGGTGCAGTGGATAGAGCACCGGCCCTGGAGTCAGGAGTCCCTGAGTTCAAATCCAACCTCAGACACTTCATAATTACCTAGCTGTGTGGCCTTGGGCAAGTCACTTAAACCCATTGACTTGCAAAAAAGAAAACTAAAAAAAAAGTTAGTTGAATTGAATTTATATTTCTCAATTGTAAATCTCTTAATGGTTCTAAATTTGCTTTATGTATAGATATGCCTTGGAATCTTGGGGAAATTGCTTAGTTTTGACCTATATCTTTTTACACATATAGCTAATAGAAATCAGTAATCAAGACACTTTGTCTACTAGTCTGATATTCATTTTACAAATGCCAAATTATTAAAATACATAATCCATTTCATAAATGATATGAAGAATAAGTGCTTAATTAAAAATGTCTGAAATAGTGATGGAAAATTCCATTTTTCAGACTGTACTTTTCAATTTTACAGCTCAAATTGTGTTGCAGTTATCCTTTGACCCTTGTGAAATATTTAAGGATGATTCCAATTCAGCTGTGGCAGCAAGCACTTTTATAGGGTCTGCTGCCCAAGACTTTTGCTAATCTCATATAAATTAAGTGTGGGCTTTTATACTAGAGTGTTGTTGTTCTTGGTCACTGGAACTAATTCTGAAACTTTTCTCTTTTTAAAAGGAAATATCTGAGAATAGGGAAGAATTGGATCATGAAGAATTCAATATTACATTGTTATACATAAATTGTGACATCATCCAGCCAAATCTGCATAAATGTTAATTAAAAAGATATTGTTCAATTTGATAAAAGTACTATTGGAAAAAAATAAGAAAAAATGTTTAATGTGGCAAATAGGATTCATATTTATTCCTTTTATTTTATAACAAGAATTCCAGTGTCACAGACCTTTGCAGATAGAGAACACTAAAACTTTCCCTTCAGTTTCAGCTTCCCACAATCCTTCAAGCTCCTTGGAGAGCAATGTCAATTAGACCATCATCAATGCAAATTGCATTTTAAAGAATTTTTACTGCAGGCATAGAATGTTAATGCTGATTGGAAATGCCAATGTACATCATACAGTTATCCCCAATGTCCTTAGCCCATCACATTCACTTGGATCTAATCCTCTAATATATGGGAACAGACCACTGGCCTCCTCCTCTCTGCCTTTGTCACTCAAATTCACCCATTAAAAACAATCCATTTTTCCAAAGTCAGACAGTGTGGAATTCAGGTTTGGCAGCAAAAAGATAAACTCTTGTAGAGAGAGCATGATAATGAGAAGCCTGCTGGCTTTCTTGCTTGATAGGTTATTCTTATTAAGATAAAATGTGTTCCAAGAGTTATACAGAAACCCAAAAATCAGCTAGTTCATAAAAAGTTATGAGGATAAAAGATACTTTACACTGCAGCATTTTGGATGTGGGCAACAAACATGCCAAACATGAAATCAATAGAAAACTTACCTGCTTCCCCTGGGATATACTTTATATAAGCTTAATGCCACATTCTGCTTCAGATACACGCTTGTTACTCTTAACAAGTCACCTTTGTTACTCTTAACAAGTCACCCTTGTTACTCTTAACAAGTCATTTAGCATCTCCAAGTCATTATTTCCTCATATATAATATGGGAATAATTATACCTGCATGAAAGATTTATTGTTAGACTAAATAAAATGATGCAAGTAAAATGTTTTGGAAATCCAAAAGTACTGTGTGCCAGTCATTATTGTTGTTACTGTTTATTGATACTTGTAATTATTATATGGGTTATAATCACATGGATCTTTATGTAGAAGAACACCACCAAGTTATGTCCTTCAGTAAAAACGTATCTATCTAAAATAAGCACAACAATATAAAATGGTCTTTAATCAAAGAATATTTATTGATCATCCAATATTCTAACACTAAAACTCACTCCCTATTTTACCTGGACCTGGTGACTACACCAGTCCAGACATGGGGTCAACAAAAAGTCAAACCTTCATTTAAGAATGAGAAATCAAACTGTTCTGGGTGAAAATCCTTTTAAAAATCACAGCAATATATAGGATATCTCCCTGGAGGTCCAAACAAGTTAGGTATCATTCTTCTCCATGCCATTGCACTGGCTTTCTTTCATGTCTAGAGTGGTCTACTTCACCTCCTCCTCTTAGACTCCTTGGCTTCCTTCAATATTCAGTTCAAGGTTGTCTACTATTTGCTTTTCTGCATCTTGTATATACTTTGACAAACACATGGTGTCTCCCTTAATAAAAATGTAACATACTTAAGAATAGAAAAGTTTTTTTGTCTTTGTGTCTTCATTGCCAAATACATTCTCTGGTATGAAAGAAGAATTTATGATTAGACCTCAATTTCCTCATTTAAAAAATGAAACTATTGTTTTAGTTTGATCTTTAACATTTTCCAAGTTCAAATCCTATGATTTTATATAGAAAACAGTTCCTGCCTTCAAAGATTTTACAATCTAGTTGGGAGAAATAAGATACAAAGCAACAAAGAACAACTGGTATATGATGCTTTAAGGATTATAAAACACATCATTAAACAACAAATTAATGTCATGGACAATAGTGGTTCTAGGAAGGTAGGAAGAGGGAAAATAGATTATCCTGTGAAGGGTTGGTCAAAGAAGGATTCAAAGAAGAGGTGAGACAGGAAATAAATATTAAAAGATGGATAGAATTTGGAGACAGAAATGAAGTTTTTCCTAGAAGGGAAATGGCATGAGTCATCTTGGGGCTAGTCACAGGCATTAGAGATTTGAAGAAGAGGGGAAGATTGTGAATAATCTGACTCTGTGGGAGTAGTCAGCAACAAGATCAAAGAGATAGGTTCTATCAGATTGGGTTGTACCTTAATATCTCCAAATTATAATATCTAACATTTATATAGTTTTTACTGTATACCATCTATCAAGTACTGTACAATCATTATCTCACTGGATCCTCAAAACAAACCTGGGAGGTGGGGGCTATTAAAATCCCCATTTTACAGAGGGGGAAAATGAAGATAAGCAGAGGTTAGGTAATTTGGTCAAGCTACAGAATATCTGATGCAGGTTTTGAATTGAGGTCTTCCTAACTCCAGACTGTCTTCTTTACTTTATCCCCTGAGGCATCTAACTGTTGCAGATAGTTTGACCATTAATTTGTAGGCAGCAGGGATCCCTGAAGGATTTAAGCAAAGGAAAATGACCAGAGGAAAGCAAAAAAATTAAACCAATATAATTCAATGAAACAGATATTAAGCACATATTCCATAGGAAGGTACAAGAAACAATAAGATCGGTTTTCCTTTCCCTGAGCTTCCAATGCTTTGCTCTAGGAAGGGATAAATCCCTTTATTTCATTCCACATCATAAACCCAGTCAATTCTGTTCCTTTGGGAAAGGGGTTGTTTTTCACTGATATTTATTTGAAACAGGAAAGTCATGGTATGGAATACTGGGAATAAATTTTCTAAAGAGAACAATTCGTATCTTCCTTCCTAGAGGAGGTCTTTCAAGATACTTGGTTTAGCATTATTTTTTTTTTATCTGAGTCCATGGAGCATCCTCAAGGGAGAAAGTCAATTTCAGGTCTATGTACTGCAGAGGCATTCAGTCCTCCCAGAATGAAGATCAGTTTAATTTGCTCTCCTTTTATATAAATGTGTATCTACTGAGAATTTTTTAAGGAAAATTCTTTCGCCACACTTAAGGAATTGGCAAAGTATTCTGGGAATTTGGGTTTTAGCCACCCAAAACAACTCAAAATCATCTTGAAGGCATCAAAAGCACTGTTTCACCCAGGAAGGCACTTTTACTGTAACTTTTTAACCCCCAGGAGTTGAATTGTACTCCAAAATTCTGACTTACAGTATACAAATTTGAACAATTAGATATAACCCATGTTAACCTCAAAAATTTAATCTTCTTGGCAAACATGAACCCATGACTAGTGAATTATTGATTAATAGTTTGCTTTTTTCAGAATTTATTATAAACTTTAAAAACATGTATGACAAGAGTTAGAGGACTAGTCTTAGAAAGATATGAATTAAAATCTGGTCTCTAACACATGCTTTGGAACAATAGGTTGGCCTCCCAGGATAGGAAAATTACCTATCTGAATCAATGGAGGGAATTTCTTGCCAGGATAAACATATAACATAATGGATTGAATCTAAATGTTATTGTAAATACTTTAGCATTTTCAAAAGTAAAACCAAGAATATAACAAGCAAAAAAAAGATGCTTTTGCTTTGTGACCCTTTCCCAGTTTGTCTGAGGTTTATACTACCTTAGACTTTGTTTTCTCTTTCTTTTTATATGATTGCAGTGAATATGTAAACATATCCTGATGCTCTTGCTTCACATCATCTCAAATATATTCCTTTGGGTAGATATTTTCATATTTTCTCAGATTTTTCATTTTTATTATTTTATATTACCATAATATTCCATATTTAATTAATTTGTAATGAGAGCTATGGTTTCTCAGTGTTTGCCTGTGAAAGAATGTGGGTGGAATATTGAAGTGTTCAAGGTATCTTTAATTTGCTCAGAGATACATTCACACTGAGCACATAAAAGAACAATAAGCATTCCCTTCATACCATTGTTGCAGTCCTAACAACTCTATGCATCCTTTCCTAGCAAATTCAAATCAACCCAAATATTCTTTTCATAGCATAGCTATTTTTGCAAGGTTTTTTTTCCCCTGGAGAATAAAGAACATACTCCAGAGATCAAGTTTTAACCTAACCTATCTATACTATGATTGAGTCATGCCAGAATATTAAATATTCATGAAATTGTAGATACAATGCTTTTGAAAATCAGATGAAGTGCATGTAATTCTTTTTAATTCCCCCATGTTTTCCTAAAAGTCTCAAAGACACACTGTGGATCTCATCCAGATTTCACCGGTTCCAAAATACACAGTCCCAAGGGAGAGCAGTGTAATAGCCATGAACCATCTGCCCAGGGATAACCTAGGTGAGGGTGACGTCTCACAGCTTCATAGGAAGAAGGAGGAGGAATTATAAACCACAGCAGTGAATGACCTAAAATGGCTCAGAGCAAAGCAGATAATGTAAACTTGCAAACATATGAAATTTTAGAGTTGAAAGTTAACAAAATATCTAGTCCAAACTTTTCACCCTATTAAGAAGGAAAGTAAGGTTCAAAAAGAAAGCCAAAGTCACTCAGCTAGATATTTAAACACAAAAATTAAGATTCAAGTCTTCAGATTTTTACTCCAATGTTCTTTCCACTTCATCACATCATTTAATCTATATTTTTAATATTTCAATTGAAAGATAGAGTCTCAAACCATCTGGAATGGGAGAAAGAACATTGAACTGAAAAAGATTTCTGACTGATGCTATAAACAAAAAAAATTGAGGTATTGGGGTCAAGAGAGAAGTGGGGGGGGTAAGAAGGGAGAAGAGTGAGGGTTGCTTGGAGGGTGGGTTCCTTAATCTCCAATAAATTAGTTACAGCTATCTGTTTCCACAGCACAAACTTAACCCCAACCTTTTATAATCAGATAAACAGTGAGTTGTTTACTGAAAGTTTTCTTGAAATATTACAAAAAACTGGTAGTTTGCCCTTGGAAAAAATAAAATGCAAACCCATCCATACACATATCAAATTTAATTCCTCTTCTTCCCACTCATAACCTCTCACACATTTAGATGCTTTCTCCAACTATTTCCTTCATCCCTGTTGAACATATAAAGATGACTTTTCTCTCTGAGAAGCACATCCCTCTATGTGCAGAAGTGATCCCTTTCTAATCAGCCTTCTCTGTTCTTTATCCCTCTATCCTTCTTTCTCTTTCACTAATCTTCAATTTTTCTCAGTTCCAGTCAGAGTAGGGCTACTTCCTCACTGCCTGAAAACATGCCCATTTCTCCCCATACTCAAAAAATCTCACATCATTCATTCATCTCCTCTATTTAATATCTCCTGTCTCATGTGGTTTAACTCATTTAGAAGGCCTTGATGAAAAATAACTTCAATTCAATCTCTTAATGCTTTGCAGTCTGCTTCCAACTTCATGATCCAATCAAACCTACTACCCCTAATGTTAATAATGATCTCTTAACAGCCAAATAGAATGACCTTTTCTGAATTCTCTTCCTTTCTGATTCTCTTATAGCCTATTGATCACCCTCTTCTCCTTGACACTTTTTTCCTCTAATCTTTTATAATTCCACTCTGCTGTTTCTCCTCTTCCCGGTCTACCTACTCCTCTGTCTCCTCTTCTGGAGCTTTATAAAGGTCATGTCCCTTATACCAAGGATGACTCTGTCCTGGATCCTCTACTTTTATCCATTTATATGATTTCATTTGTAGATCTCATCAATTCCCATGATTTTGATTAATATAACTATGGAAATGACTTTCAGATTGATTTGTCAATCTCATATCTCCCTAAATATGACTAATCTCTCCTCTCCAATAATCTTCCTATCAGATATTGCAAACTGCATGTCCTATAGATATTTTAATCCCAACATGCTGAATACAAATTCATAATCGTCTTTTCCCCAAAACCTTTCTCAATTCTTAACTTCCTTATTACAATGAAGATTCTCACCATTCTCACAGTTATCCATAATTTTCATTCTGAATTCCTTACTCTTAACCCCTAAAGACAATCACTAGATAAGCCCTGTCACTTCTACATTCTTAGTATCTCTCACATAAAACCCTTTCTCTCCTTCATGATTAGAGTATTGCAATAGCCTCCTGATTCATTTCTGTGCCTCGAGTTTCTTTCCAGTCCAATACATACTCTATTCAACTGTCATATTGATGTTCCTTTAAGCATAGGTCTGACCATATCACTACCACCACCACCACCCCTCTTATAAACTCTAATGACTCCTTATTTCTTATGGTACCAAATATAAAAGTCCTATATTTGGCTTTTAAAACCCTTCATAACCTAGCCCCCACTTCCTTTCTAGCCTTCTTATATTTTGCTCTACACCATATGTACTACAATCCATTGATGCTGATCTCTTTATTTCACTTCACACCTAAAACTCTTATCTCCAACTGAGTATTTTCTTTCATTTCAATTTAAATTTATTATTCCAACTACATGCAAAGATTGTTTTCAGCATTCACCTTTGTGTAAGATTTTGAGTTCTACATTTTTCTCTCTCCCTCGTTGACAGTGAGTAATCTGATATAGTATATATATATATATATATAACTATGTTAAACATATTTCCATATTTATTATGCTGTGAAAAATGAATCAGAATAAAAAGGAACAAAAAACCATGAGAGGGTAAAAAATATAAAGCATGAAACAAAATTTTTAAATGGAAAATAGTATGTTCTGGTCTGCATTCTCTGGATGTGGATGGCATTTTCTAACACAAGTTTTTTAGAATTGTCTGATCAGTGTGCTTCTGAGGAGAGCTAAGTCTATCAAAATTGACCATCACACAAAGTTGCTACTAATGTTTACAATGCTCTTCTGGTTCTGCTCTCTTCACTAAGCATCAATTCATATAAGTCTTTCAAGGCTTTTCTGAAGTTCACCTGATCATGATTTCTTTCAGAACAATAGGATTCTATCACACTCATATACCATAATTTATTCAGCCATTCCCCAGTTCATGGGCATTCTCCCAAATGAGCAATTTCACTAGAATGCCTTGCCTACTCATCCATATTTCCTATCTTGACTGCTTTCCTTCAAGTCTAAATTAAATTTCCATCTTCTACAAAGAGTCTTTCTGAATCCTCCTTGATCTTAGTACCTTCCTTCTGAAATTACTTTCAATTAATTCTGTGTATATCCTGCCTCTAACTAGTCCTTGCCTCTTATTTCCCCCATTAGACTATGAGCACATGGAGAACAGGGAATGGTTTTTGCTCTTCTTTTCATCCCCAGCTCTTTCCCCAATGCTTGGCATATAGTAGGCACTTAAAAATGTCAATTATGGGGGCAGCTAGGTGGCACAGTGGATAAAGCACCAGCCCTGGAGTCAGGAGTACCTTGGGTTTTAAATCCTGTCTCAGACACTTAATAATTACCTAGCTGTGTGGCCTTGGGCAAGCCACTTAACCCTGTTTGCCTTGCAAAAACCTAAAAAAAAAAATGTCAATTATTTGATTGGCTGACTGAACTGACTAATCACCAAGTGTTAGATTTTTGGAGACTTTGGAGTCTATGTAGTGGATGTTCTCGTTACACTATCTGTGTCATTCCTAGCAGGCCAATAAGTATGTAAAATGATAGCATTCCTTCTTTGGTTAACCCACTCCTGGCTAATCTTTCTCCCAAACCCTTCTTTAAACCTTTACAGAAGGAAAATTCAAATGTTTCACAATCAAATGGAGAATATAAGCAAAATTTTTGACGTGGAAGTCAAAAGAAGTAGACTAGGATAACCTTTAAGAAGTTCCCCATCTATGGAATAAGATGAATTATCTTGTACACTTTCTCTTCTCTCTTGTTATTTTTATACTAATGAAATCAAAGCAATCATCAAAGACAGCCTTGAAATGTAAAGGGAATGGGGCAGGCACAAAAATGATCTCCTAAAATGGTTGATGTAGAATATAAGGCAATTACAATATCTTTGTCTTCCTGATATCAAGGGGAGGGAAAAGATTCAAGTCTTCAGATTTTTACTCCAATGTTCTTTCTACTTCATCACATCATTTAATCTATATTTTAAATATTTCAATTGAAAGATAGAGCCCCAAACCATCTGGAATAAGAGAAAGGACATTGAACTGAAAAAAAATCAAGATTTTTGACTGATATTATAAACAAAAAGAATTGAAGCACTGGAGTCAAAAGAGAAGTGGGGGTGGTAAGAAGTGAAAACAGTGAGGGTTGCTTAACTCCAATAAGTTAGTTGTAGCTGTCTGTTTCCATAGCACAAACTCAACCCCAACCTTATATATTATCAGATAAACAGTAGGTTGTTTACTGAAAGTTTTCTTGAAATAGTAGCCACTATTATCAGTCTTTCTTTAAAGATTTATTTATATGATCACATATATAGACAATACATATACACACATAAGCACACAAACATATAGCACTATCTGTTAGAGACAGCTCTCTCCCAAAGTTGTTCCAATTTTGAAGACTCTATGGTGCCCAACTGACAGTAGGACACCTCTGTATCTCCACTTTCTAAAGTATAGGGTCTTGGAAATAACTTGATTTTTCAAATCCTTTGGATAGTTCTAAAAGTCGCCATAAGGAACAGAATGTCAAGATCTATTTTTCTTTCTCACCTAGATAGGTCTTGTCCCATTCGAACTATGACATAACCATCCTTAGCTACAGGAATTTATTTAACAGGACATACACTATATTCCCTATGCTAGAAGCAAGAAACAGTCTTGAAACCAACTCACAAAGGTGAAGGTCAAGCTATAAAAAGTGACTGGGGTTGAAGCAGATAGCTACAAGAGACCAAGACCAAAGGAAAGAAAGGTTGAGCAGGATGGGGTTAAATTATTGGTTCTGAGGGAACTAATTTAGTTAAACTAATTCAGACCAAAAAAAAAATCGAAGCTTGAAAAAGAAAGAGTTGACTTTTTTGTTTATATGTGAATCAAGAGGTATTTATTAAGTACCTACGCTGAGGCAGGCAGTGTGATAATTCTTTATAAATTTGATCTCATTTGACCCTCACAACAATCCTCTGAGATAGGTGCTATTTATATGTATCCTCATTTTATAGAAGAGGAAACAGAGGTAAGCAAAGAGGGGCTACATCATTTGAACAGTCACACAACTAGAAAGTATTTAAGACCACATTTGAATTCAGGTCTTCTTGACCCCAGCCTGGCCCTCAATTCACTGAGCTACCTAGTTAAGGACAGTGATGATCAGAAATGTTAAGTGACTTGCACCATGATCACAAAGCTAATAAAATTTTGAAGCAGGATTTGAACCCAAAGTTGACTTACTCCAACTTGAGTTCTTTATCCACCAAACATAGTGCCTTTCGGAAACATTCAATATATACCACCATTTAGGCCAACATATTTTTATATAAAGATAGCAGAAGTAGTCAGCTGATTAAATTAAACAACCCAAAACAGTTTCTTTAGGAGATAAAACTTTAAATAAAATAAACAGGCTATTAATAGGATTTTAAAGCAGACCCTATTAAGACTAGGATATGAAGTTTCTGAATGTGTAGGCCTTATAATTACTTTTCATTACTGACATAGTCCCAGGATCTGTGACTTGCAGGCAGCAGCCAAGTCAGGCCACATTGGAGGTAGAAAACAAGTTCCTGATACTACTGTCAGCAATGTCAGGAGTAACCTTTTCAAATTCATTCTGGATCAGGGCTCATCATCACAGTGAAATTATTTTGCTTTCAAAATTACTTAGATAATCCTCTTTTTAATTGGATATTTCCATGGGGCTTTCCTGTTGATTTCAGTCTTCTGAGTAAATTTGGGGGCTAAGTAACAGCAGTAGGCTGATTTTCAATTTATTTAATTTTGTTTTCTTTATGCCACTTGAGTGAATCCAGATTTCCTCTTATTAAAAAAAAAATGAAAGTCTGAAGAATCTGACAGGAAGAGGATAGTCTGACTTAAAACCCAAGGCACTGTAAGGCTCAGAAGGATGGAGCATGGGGGCATTCCACATCTTCTTTTACACTCAGCCTTGGTTTCTCTTAAGACTTTGAAAAATGAAGGACACAGAGGCAATGTAATATGTGATGTAAACCAAGATGAGATTTTTGTTTAAATAATGAATGCGGGGTGGCTAGGTAGCACAATGGATAAAGCACCAGCCTTGGAGTCAGGAGTACCTGGGTTCAAATTTGGTCTCAGACACTTAATAATTACCTAGCTGTGTGGCCTTGGGCAAGCCACTTAACCCCATTTGCCTTGCAAAAAACCCCAATAAATAAATAAATAAACAAACAAATAAATAATGAATGCTATCTTATAAAACCACAAAGTTAAATTATTGTTAATTCTTTTATTAATACAGGGTACTTCAAAAATCTTAGTGCGGTTTTAAGCTTTGGGACTTTGGGGGTACCCTGTATTTATTGACAGCTATGTGCAAATTCCTTCAGAGAATTTAATAAAATATAATATTCAATCCCTTGTCTTCAGGGAGCTTCCAGTCTAATACAGGAGGCAAAGTAACCAGAAATGAAGCACTTGACATGTCATTTAGAAATAAACAATAAGTATAAAGTAGCTTTAAGTAAAATGTATTTATCTTAGAGGTTGGGGAAAATGGTTTAGTAGAAGGTTAGGAATGCAGATAAGAAATGTCTCATTTGTATATTCTTTGCCTTCATTTCTAACCTCCTACTATACCATCTCCCTCATCCTCTCTGCCAAGTACTTAGATTCATTCTTAAGTGAAAAAATTGAGTCCATTTCCCAAGAATATCCTCTTCTTTCCTTCCCCTCATTCCCCTCATTTCGTTTCTTTCAGTGAACTGAATCTACTATATCCTCTTTCATATGTATCTCTAATGAAGTTGTGTCCTTTTTTCCTTGACAAGGCATGTGTATCTTTAATCCCATCCTTTCTTGTTTCTCTAACAAATTTCCCTTCATTCCCTAAAAATTCAATCTCTCCTTATCAACTGACTCCTCCACTGCTTACAAATATGTTCATGTACCTCCTATTCTTTTTTAAATTCTTTATTCATTTTAACTTAAATATAAAACAAGACAAAAAATCTTTTACATGTACACAGCAGAAGATGAGCGAATCAAATATAAAATAATAAATTTCCATTTCAATAAAACCTTTGTAATAAAAATTATACATTGTTTTCATAGTTGTCCAGCATTTCTGTTCTCCTTTTAGGTTTTCTTTGGTTTTCTACTGCATACTTTTTCTCCCCTCCCCAAACCACCAATTCCCAGTTCTAAAGAAGACACAAGTAAATACATACACACCCCCACATGTCTCTCCTTTTCTAGAAATAAAGGAAGGAAGGAAGGAAGGAAGGAAGGAAGGAAGGAAGGAAGGAAGGAAGGAAGGAAGGAAGGAAGGAAGGAAGGAAGGGAGAGAGATAGAGATAGAAAGAAAGAAAGAAAGAAAGAAAGAAAGAAAGAAAGAAAGAAAGAAAGAAAGAAAGAAAGAAAGAAAGAAAGAAAGAAAGAAAGAAAGAAAGAAAGAAAGAAAGAAAGAAAGAAGGTTCTCACTGGATCCAACCTTTCCTTCTAGTTATCTTTCTCAATCTTTACTCTCCTCTGCTTAGCTAAACACCTTGAAAAATGTTCCTCCACTTCTTCTCCTCTGAATCTCCTCTAAATCTTCTGTGTTCTGGCTTCCAATCTAATCTTCCAACTACAACTGCTCTCTTCAAATTCCCCATTGATCTTGTAATTGCCAAATCGTATGACTTTTTCTTCATCCTCATCCTTCAGGATTCACTATAATCTTTAATATCATTGTTCACCATCTTTCCTATATACTCTCCCCTATTTAAGTTTGAGTTCCTTCTTGGTTCTTCTCCTGACCACTTCTTCTCAGTCTCCGTCAATGTATCTGCATCTAAATCATTCTACTTATCATGGGTGCCCCTCAGACTCTGTCTCACATCTCCATCTGCCTTTAAGACATCTTGAATTTGATGCCCCATAGATACCTTGAAATCAGTGTTTATAAAACATAACATTTTATCTTTTCCTGATAGCCCCTCCTTCTAGGGTACCACCATCTTTATAGTCACTCAGACTTACAACCTTAGGTCATCCTCAACTACTCTCTTGCATTCATTTCACATATATAATTTGTTGCCATATCCCATTGATTCTACCCTCACAGTATCCCTCTAATAACATTCTCTTCTTTTCTCTTATACAACCACCATTGATGGTGTATCACCTCCTGGTTAGGCCTCCTGATTGGTCTTTATGCTTCAAGTCTCCCTCTACCCCATTCTTCCTTTGGAAGAAATGTCAAATCACTCTTCCTAAAGCAGAGGGATTATATCATGTTTTCTGATCTCATTCCATAAATTCCAATAGTTCTCTATTACCTCCAGTACTAAATATAAATTTTTGTTTGGTATTGAAAAGATATAATCACAATCTTGTCCCTTCCTAAATTTCCACTCTTACATTTTTCTATATTCCCCTACTTTATAATCTAGCTACTATTTAGTTTCTTTTTGCTGCCCCTTTCACAAGTCATTCCATTTCCTTCCTGTTGTCTTTTCATTGATTGTCCCCATGCCTGGAATTCTTTCCCTCATTACCTCTGGCTACTGGCTTTCTTTTGAACTTAATTCAAATACTTCCTCAGAAAGAAGTCTTCCTCAATTCCTCAATTGCTAGTACCTTCCTTCTGAGATAAACTTCCCTAAAATGCCTAAATTGTATATAGTTACAAAGAATGTGAGCCCCTTGGTGGGGGGGGGCAGGTGGAAGAAACTTTGTTTTTATCTTTTTTTGTATTCCCAATGCATAGTACAGTACCTGGCCTACAGAAGACACTAAATAAATGCTTGCCAATCTAACAACTTCCTGATCTTGGGGAAGTTATATGATGGTAGGGATATAAAATATGTACTCAGTTAAGTGAATACTAGGTCATTTAAGGAAGAAGTAGGAACTAACAATATAATAGAGCATTTTCACAAAGAAATTGGTTTAAAGTCCCACCTCTGATGTTCATTATCTATGAGAACTAGTCACTTGATCTCTTAGGCTGCTGGCAGCTTCCTTGACTATAAAATGAGGAGTTAGTCTAGTTGGTCTTTGAAATTCGCCCCAAATCCACCTCTACTAGTCTTTTTGTCTAGTCTTCCCTACAACAAGGCTTACATAGTCCACACTCTCCTTTATATCTTCTCCACTCAAATCATCATCTCGATTTCTGCTATCTGGTAACATAGACTCTGACCCTGTGTCTCTAATCTCTGAAAGATGAGCATCATTTGTCCTGTCTAGTTGGATCCGGACTTCTTTACTACTTCATTAGCCTAGCATCCTGTTGCCTCATCCATGCACCACCCTCTTTCCAGGTCCCTAATATATGTGGTCTTGCCACCATTAGACTGTTAGCTTCTTGAGGGTAGAGACTGCAGTACTTTAATGTAGTTCCATTCACAGCACTTAGAACAATGCCTGGTACATCCTAAAAACTTGCAAAGTGATCTATCTACCTACCTATGTATCTTGATCTTTGATCCTGTCATAATGATAGGTGGAAAGAATGTATTATAGTCATTGGAGACAAGTGAGAGAAATAAAGAAAGATTGGAGGGGATGGAATCTAAATCAAGTTCAGGGAAAGCATATAAAGAGTAAAAAAGTAGTGGGCTCTCTAAAACACCCCATAAAATCATAATTTCCCTTAAAATAATTATGGTACTATGTTTTACTAAAAGCTTCCAGGGAAAAATGAATAGAAAAGAAAGGAACCACAGGAGGACAGAAAAGAGTTTATGATTAAGCATTTTCACCTTCCCAGGGGACATTTTTCCTGCTGTGTTGGACCCAAATGCCATATTCCCAAGAAACCCAGCAAAATAATTATGAAAAACTGCCTGCAGAAAAAGAAAAAGTAAATATCTTGAGAAGTGGAAAAATCTCTATTGCAGTCAGTGCCATAGCGATAGGGAGAAACAAGAATTATATTTAACTAGGCAAAGAGCTTATAGAATTCTAGAGCATCCTTTTTTACTATTAGCATCTGGTTTTCATTGGATTAACAACATCATTAAGGAACATTTGTATGAAAATTGTCAAGCACAGTGATTGGCAGTTATTTTAATCACAGTAGTTATTTCCCATCAGAAGGCAGTCAGGTAAATGATTTTTACATGTGGGCAGTTTAGAGACAATGTGCTTTCTATTTGCAGTGATTACAAATTAAGAAGACAAATGTAGTTGGATAATAAGAGCAATGTATTTGAAATTAGAAGACAAGGATAATAGTCCCAGCTTTTCAACTGAACTACCAAGTGCCCCATAAACTGATGCAGGATTGGCAAAAAGGGAGCATTCAGATGTGAACAAGGATGTAAGTATCGCTGACTGTGAAAACCATCTTAATTGTCCTGCCTTTTAATATTATTGGTGTTGAAGTCCCTTAGGCATTCCTAGGTTTTTCCTATATTTATCTAATGTCTTTCAGCGACATGAGAAATAGAAAGTGATTCAAACTATTGGTAGCAACAGCTACTTGCCTTCATGCTTTCTTCATACTCTCAAATTAATTGCTTAGCCACTAGTAACAGTATCATTAGAAAGTCACTTCACTATTCTGAACTTGTTTCCTCATCTGTAAAATGTGGGAGAACAATCTCTGCCTTATCTACATCACAAGAGCTGTTGTGAAGGTCAAATCAACTAATGATTTTTAATGATATTTAGCCAAAACAAAACAAAAACAAAGGATGAGGCCAATTTCAAAGACTGTAGGATAAGATTATGTAAATGTAATATTGAATGGATTAGAAATAATATTCATTTATTCTTTTTAATCCAAACCATTCTCTTGGTATCACACCCAGTTGAGTTCTTTGTCTTTTTATACTTTAAGAAAGTTATTTTGTTATAAAGATTTGATGCTTTTCCATTATGTTTTATGTTTTCACCAGAGGACAAATGGCTCCTGGTAATCCATCTGAACATCCTAAATTTAAATAATTATTCAAGTGATTTATTTCTATTTAAGATTTTAATTTTTAATTGATACATGTGTTTATATTGTATATATATATATATTAAGAGTATTTAACAGATGAAATTACTTTCTAAAAGTTATTAACTTGTCATTGGAAAAAATCAAAAGAACCTATTTTGCATTGCAAATATGAAACACTATTTAAAATCTCCTGTGACCTCCATTTCATTGGTGACAACAGATGGGAATTGTCTTATAGTGGTAATTATTTTACCCAAATATCACTAGTATCTTAGGATACTTAGAGATGAGAAGTTCAATTTTATTAACTCCTTAGTCTCCAAATCTCCCAGTAGACTTTCCTGTCATAAAAATTACAGAACTTCTTTTTCCTGACTGGCCAAAATCTGAGGTATCTGCTATCACTAATCAACAAGTTATTGCCCCAAGTGTTTTTTATGCTTTTTTTAAAAATTTATTTTAAATTTAATTACAAAATAAGAAAAGGAAAAAAATTGCCAATAGAACATCAGAAAATTCAATACAAAGCAATAAATTTCCATTTCAAGAAAACCTATATAAAAAAAATACTATAGATTGTGTTAAAATTTATCCATCTTTTCTTTCTTTCCTTTTCAGTTTTCTTTTGTTCTCAGCTATGTATTTTTTTACTCCCCCCCCCTTTACCATTCCCCAGAGAAGGCTACAATTAGATATATATATATATATATATATATATATATATATCTTTAAATAAATATGAATATATATATATATCCAAGTACATACACACATATATTCACATAGACATTCATTCACATGTAAATTAGACTATGCTTATTTCCATTTGTCCTTTGTTTCTCTGAAGGTGGATAGTATCTTCCTTTATAAGTGCAAATCTTTTCAAATTTTCTAAATTCACCCTTGGCAATATTCCAACCTTATGCTGCCTATTTTAAATAGTTTTAAATAGTTTAAATAGTCTAAAATAATATTGCTTAATATGACTGATAACAGAAATAGAAGTTACCCTATTTTTCTTTTTATTTTCAAATTTTATTTATTTAAGGCAATGGGGTTAAGTGACTTGCTCAATGTCATACAGCTATATAATTATTAAGTGTCTGAAGTCATATTTGAACTCAGGTCCTCCTGATTCCACTGCACCACCTAGCTGCCCCCTCTATTTTTTTCTTTTGATTAAATCTATTTTAGTTTTAACTTTATCTGTTATTATGATTATACCCCTGATATTTTTACATAATAAATTCTACTTCTTACTTTTATTTTATGTTTGTATATATCTCTCATTTTTTATAACATTTCCCGAAAGCAACATATTGTTAAATTCAAATTTTTAATTTGATATCTAGTTCCATTTTATGGGTGACTTCATCAAATCACATTCTAAACTATAATTCCTTATTGCTTATTTTCCTCCTTTCTATTTTTCTCATTATCCTCCTCACCCTATCCCTATCCTTCCTCACTCCTCTGATTTACTTCTATCTGCTATCTTGCCTTCCTACTTTTTTATCCTATCCCTCCCTTATATTCTCCCCCCTCCCTATCCTCTTACCCTCTTATTCCTTTATAAATTTAGAAGACTTTTTTACCCTTCTAGATATACAGATGTTCTAAACAATCATCTAACATATGTTGTACAGTTGACAGATAAGAATTATCAAATTCAGAGGCACTATTATATATCATATAAGTGCTATAACTTGAAAGGACACCAAAATAATTTACAATTATAGGACTATATCTAATGCATGATGCATAGTCATTTTCCCTAAAATGTAAATGCCAAAAAATACCATCATGGTAGCTGAGACCAAATATCCATATTGATGAGATCACTACTTTCTTGGAATTGGAGGACATTAACTTTGTGATCCATTGATCTGGAGCAATATATTTTAAATCTCACAAAAAAAAACCACTTCCAAATCTGTTACTTTACTTTATCATTAGAAAAACTCTTTCAAATAGATTATGGAGGTATTAATATTACCATTTGATTAATGAGTAATGGAAAGCTCAAGGTATTTATTCACAATCTCACAGTGAGTTAGGGATAGCACATAATTAAGACTTATTTTTCCTTCTAATGGAGTACAGTACCATGCAAATTCTTTTATGGAAACATATTCAGTTTACCTTTTCCCCTACAACTAGGAGTTATATTTTAGTAGAATATCAAAAACTTTTAATTTACATCAAACTGAACATTAGTTGATTAAGAGAAAAGTAATTGTGGACCAAAATTTGTACACAGAATTTTGTGAATGGAGCAATATTTTGCTCAGTAATCAGGAAAATAAGTATCAAGTGAATAATTTTAACTTGTACTGATACATCAGAAATTTCTGTTGACAAAAGCTCCATATAAAATACTTACAAATTCATATAAAAATATTACTTGAAGAATCCCTTATCTTTCCCCATAAACAAGTCTCATAATCATATAAAAGCATTCTAGGTTTGAACTGCTATTTAATAATTTACACAATGTACTCTCAACATCATAGGCTTTCAACCATCCCTGGTAACACACTGGGCCATGAATTATTTTCTCATATTTCATGTCTTGACTTGTTTCATCATTAATAAATTCATTTGTTTTCCAAATGCTATATTGGGTTGTCCTGCAGACAAGACTGGAACTATAACAAAAGAACATAAGAATGATTATAAAGGTAAACAGGAATTGGAAAATATCCTTTTTATGTACTGTATTTATTTGACTGTTTTAAGTCTTAAGGAAATTAAGTTTTCTGAAAAGACATGAATTTTAGAACAATCTCAAGCTCCTTCCCTTTCTCAAGTCTCTCTCTTTATCATATTCCTCCCATTTCTACTATTCTTCCCAAGAAAGCCCCCAAATCATGGTTAATCCACTTCAAGATTTCTTCATCCTCCTCCAAAAAAAAAATAATAGTTTTAGAATGAGCCAGAAAATAGCCTGTGAAAATTGCACCACAAACTACCTGTCCCCTGATATTTGAAGCAGTGGGAAATATCAAAGCCAAATTCAAAATTCATACCTCAAATCCTAGCTCTGTTACTTAATATTTATGTGACATGGGGAAAGTCAACAAACCTCATTGAGCTACAGGATTCCAAAAGACGATGACTCCCTATCTCCCAACAAAGACAGTCTGGTCTTGCAATGTAGAATGAAACAAATATTTTTTGGAATGACAATTTCTGGCTTTTACTTTCTTTGACTATCCATTTTTTAATGAAGATTTTACTTTTTTTTCATTTAGGGGTAGGAGGAATAAAATAAATGCATATCAAATTTTAAAGTAAAAATAAAAGTTACATTAAAGGAAAGAGAGAGACAGTTTAGATCAAATGACCTCTCACTTCTAAGGGTTTTTCCAGATCTAGATCTAGATCCAGATCTAGATGTTAGTTAAGGGAAATATGACTTTTGAGGTAAAGCCTGCTACTTTTTACATCAATATGGAAGAGAGAGAATTTGATCATTCTACTACATTGATAGTCAAATATGTTTGATATTTTGGAGAAACGTATTACCTGTCATTTCCCATAGTTTGATTCATACATTTCCCAAAGAAAAAAAGTATGTTTACAGATAGAAGTGAAGAGTATGGATAGGGAGATAATTTGGGGAAGACTAGTACTAACCAGTAGTATGTTCATGTAAGAAAAGATGGCCAGCAAGGCAGCATGGCATAAAGGACAGAGTTGACCTAACCTTGAAGTTGGGAGATCTGGGTTAAAGTCCATTTTCTGCCACATATTGATAATGCATCTTGTAGCATATCATTTAACTTGCCATCCATCCAGGCACCTGCCTAAGAATCTAAAATGAAACTGCAGAATATTTGTCTATCTACATCAGGAGAGGGAGTTTCCTAAGAGTTCCTCACACCAACAAAATCATGGATTCCAGAAAGTGATCAAGGGTAAAGTAACGTCATGTTTTCAATTATAAACCAACAACCCAAAAGCAAAAGCAAAAGTCTGTATGAAACACACTGACTGAAAAGATCATTTATCGGTGAGATCAATTTCACTTTTATAATCCAGAAACATTGGTTTCATTTGGGGTATATTACTCCTCTTTCAAAGATATAATCATCACCTGATATAATATTCAAGTTTAAACCATGAAAAGCAAATAGATGAAGGAGAAAAAAATCCCTCCCTCTAATTGCAGCAAAGAATACTTTTCCCTAGATTTCATTTTTACTTCAGAGGAAGAGCTCAGATCTAATTTAAATAAAAAGTTCAAAGGTCTGAAAACTGGGAGATTTAATTTCAGTTCAATTTGATATAATAGAAAAAGGTCTTGCTATGGAGACTCCAGATTTCCCTTGACAAAAAAAAAAGAGGTTCATTCAGGGTACTTTCCAACACAAGCATATTTATTGTGCTTATCATTCTAGAGCTGCAAGTGGCAATAGGTAGGGGTCTACATTGTGATTTGAGGGATGCCATTCTTTTGTGCAGTCATTCTCCAGTTTCCCTCTCCTGTTTCAGAGGTATATGAACTACTCAAGGCTCTGACAGAGGACAAATTACTGGCCAGAATAGTCCTGCATTTCATAGTGACTCACCTAGCAAGAAGTTCTTTTATAACCTGAAGTTACTAACCTTCATATGAATCAGGATAGAACCTGGGATCCCTTTTGGTCAACTACCTTACAATACATTTGATGGATAAAAGTAGTCCTAACCTCCTTACTACACTCTACTTTAGTGGGCTACATCATAGGATGATAGATATAAATCTGGAAGGGAGCTCACATGTCATTTTGTCCAAACAAATCTTACTATAAACGGGATCACTGAGGTCCAATAAAGTTAAATTACTTAGCCAAGGTCACACAGCTAATAATCTGAGGGGGCATTTGAATCTATAGATCCTGACCCTAGAATCCAGTGCCAAAACTCTTTCCACTGAACCAAGTGGTCTCTAGTCCTCTCCATAAAGGAATTATTTTGCCTACTTATCATTGTAGCTTATAGCAGTTCCATATTCAATTGATCATACTCAAAAGTACTTTACCTTTCAAATATTACCAGAATTAAAAGACTATTTTTGTTGTAGAAATGCTTATTAATAGCTCACAAGACGGCTAGATGAGATTGTTTGGATTTTTTTTACTTATGTATTTTCTTCTTTTCTTGCAGGGAAGAGGGGAATGGTTTTAAAGAATGAATAGTAAAAATGACCAGAAAGCAGATTCAGCAAAGATTTGTTTCCTTACCTAAAAATACAGTAAAAAAGCAAACAGCTTAATGATATAAAATGTCAGTGCTTATTAGCACCACCATCAGTTTATCCTGACATATAAAAATGTATATATGAATCCAAGAGGGGAAAGTTTCACTTAAAAAATAATTAAACCACTCAAGCCAGTATGATGTCCCATTATACCAGTGAAACCTTCTGTTGTCAAGCAGTTTTTCCCCACATTTGTCGTATTACAGGAAAACCACAATGAAGCAATTTGCTTTATCTAATATTTTTACCATCCTGCTCAGTTATTGTTGACCTGATGGATACCAACTGGATCTGCTCTCTTCTTTCAGCTGAAGTACTATTCAATCACACCTGTATCCAAAAGTCAGAGAAGAGGAATTCATCTCAAACCTACCAACAACCAGAAGAACAAATTTTTAAAAGAGACTACAAAATGGTAGTGTTTGGGAGAGGGGTGGAGGAGAGAGGGGAGGAGGGGAAGAAACATTTTTTCCTTCTTACCTTTTGTTCTGGTCCAATTTCATAAGTGTACCAAATCAGAAAGGATCTTTAATATTGCTATATTTAAACCAAACAAGTCTGAAACTACAAACTGTGATCCCAACCCAAGGCAAAAAGGACTAAAAAGAAAAAGACCTAATCTAGGAGTAGGGGTAGGGAAGAGAATTCACTTTGCTTTTATCACTTGTGTATCATCACAATATAACTAAAGACCTGACAAACTTATCAAGGTGAAACATTCTAGTCACCACACCCTAATATGTTGGAGTTGAAATAGCTGACCTGAGCCCTCATAGAGATCAAACCCAGAAGGTAAATTAATTATCAAGCACCAATGCCCACAAACAAATATGACACCAGCAAAGTGATACCACCAGTGGAAAATAGTACAGTCAGAGGTCAGAAACAGCAAAGATGTCACAAACAATGAGGAAACACAACAGAAAATGAAGAAAAGAAAAAGTGACACAGCATTCAGTGGGGAAGCAATAGAGATGACAGAAGAGATGTTGAGGTGCCATCATAGGAAAGAGGCTACAACCAAAACAGCAGACCATATTAAAAGAAGGATAAATCGCACCTTTATTCATGTTTCCCAGGCACACATGTTCCTATGTTATGTTCCATATATGATCTTTATGTAGACTCACTCTCTGCCTTGAACACACATATCAGTAAAAGAATATACTTTTTAAGGTGGAGAATGTTCTATTGCTAAATATATTACCATTTCATTAAATATCTTTGCTTTTTAGTAAATTTATACTCTGCAAGTGCTATAATTTGGAATGGGTACAGACTCTTGGAGTACCTTCTGTCTGGAGTAACATTTATAGGAGCCCTAGGATTATGTGTCCCCATTGAAAACTGAATCTTTTCTTATTATTCAAAAGAAAAAAACCCTTCTATTGAGAAAAATTTAGTGGGATTCCTTCCTTTCTCCTCTACCCCCTTTGCAAGTCAAGTATTTTGCCCTGAACATACAAAGATGGATGAGCAAAAGTAAGAAAACACAAACTATATAAGTAACACAAAGTAATTTCAAGAGAAAGCAAATATCCAGGGGATCTGGAAAAGGTTCTCCTAAAAAGTAGTATCCAAGATGTGTATTGAAGGAAGATATGATTTCAATATAGCAGAGGTAAGAATGGAACACATCTAAACATGGGCAAACACTTTTTCAATCAATAAGCATCCCTTGTGTTAAACATTGTGGTAGGTACTGAGATACAAAGGAAAAAAAGGGAAGAGTGCACAGATGTGAGAAATTAAATATCATGCTTTCAAGAAGAGTTGTTAGACCAACTTAGCTGAAATTAAAAGTGTGAGAAGAGCAATATAAAATAATACTGGAATAGTAAGAGGGAGCAAGAGTATGAAAGACTTTAAAAGTCGAATTGAAAACTTCATATTTTATCTAGAGGCAATGGGGAAAAATTAAAGAAAGTGTAGGGGAGAGGAGAAAGGGGCCTACATGGTTAGAGCTTTCTTTTATGAATATCAAATTGAAAACAAAATGAAGGAGAAAATAACCGTGACAGGGAGAAAAATTAGGAAACTTTTGCTAAAATCTAAATGAGAGGCTGATAGAATCATAGAATACAGCTAGAAGGGACCTTAGAGGTAGATCACCTAGTCTAAATCCTTCCTTTTACAGATGAAGAAGCTGAGGTTAAGGGACTCTATCCAAGGTCAAATAAGTAATGAATTGCAGAATTGAAAGCTGAATCTCTTAACTCCAATACCAATACTCTTCCCACCATTCCATGCTACCCTCCTTTTGATAAAAGCAGAAGTACAGTAGAAGGAATGAATAAATAAATGAATGAAATCAAATATTTATTTTTATATTATTATTATTATTCAATGAACCAGGAAATGTGTTGTTAGTAAAACAATACAAAGAAGCAAAACAATTTGTGCTTTCAAGGAGTTTACATTGTAATAGAAAATAACACTATAGAGAAGTGGAGGTCAGAGAGGAGGGTTTTGGAAAAGGAAGTCAGAGAGAATGGTGATTGGAATCATAGGGCAAATCTTTGCCTCTCCTTCAGTGCCTAGCATAATGTCTAGAAATTAATAGAGATTCGATAATGTTTGTTACATTAATACTTAATTTCCCAAGACTTGAAATGGTTTTAACAGAGAAGCTTATAGAGCGTATTTCAGGGAAAAGTAAATCTTATGAGCTCAGAACTGGGGAGGGGGGCTATTGAAAGAACATAGGTTGTACAGAGGTCTTCACACAGAGTTTTGGACAAAGTAAAATGTTCAATAAAAGCTGCAGCAAGGGATGGAAGAGGACGGAACTAACTTCATTGGAGAATGTATACTAATAGAAAAGATTAGAGAGGTGGAATTTTAAAAAAATTAAAGAGGTAGTCAAATTTTATAATTTTTAATGCTAGAGATCCTTAATCATCTAATCCAACCTCTTCATTTTACAGATGAAGAAACTGAAGTAAAATAACCATCTAGCATTTAGAAAAACGTTTTAAATTTTGGGTCCATGAATATTTTAAAATATTTTGAAAACTATATTTCAATATAATTGGTTTCATTTCTTATCCTACATATTGTATTTTTTGCATTTAAAAAATTACTCTGAATGGGGCGGCTAGGTGGCGTAGTGGATAAAGAACTGGCCTTGGTGTCAGGAGTACCTGGGTTCAAATCCGGTCTCAGACACTTAATAATTACCTAGCCGTGTGTGGCCTTGGGCAAGCCACTTAACCCCATTTGCCTTGCAAAATCCTAAAAAAAAAAAAACACAAAAAACAAAAAAAAAATTACTCTGAGAAGAGGTTCATAGATTTCATTATCCTGTCAAAGAATCCATGACTAAAAAATATAAGAACCTTAGATCTAATCCAAGTGACAAAACACAGACCAGAACATATTTAGTAGTTTTGTGATATATCTAGTTGAATCATCTTTGGTCAGCAAACATGCTGCTGTAGATACCCAATTAGTATGGATCCAGGGAATCTGAGGGTTAAAAATGTTCACTGTGTATGATCAGAAAAGAATGTTGCAGAAACTAGGAAAAAAGAATTTTTAAAGAAAAGGATGAAAAATTATCAGTTCTACCAATTTGTGTCTCTTCTCTGGAAAATAAAGGGACAAGAATCCTGAAACTTGAGAATCAACTGAGGCCAATTCTGTTCTATCAGACTTTCCTTTCTGCTTTAGCAACATAATTCCTGATTCAGTCTACTAGGTGGTTAACTTCAAACCCTTCTTTAAAATTTCCTTCTCCTTGTTTTTCACAGTCTTCTGGAATTTCTCAGCCCTGGAATTATATATAAAAATAATTTTGCAACACACTTGGTGTGATGCCTAATATAAACACACCGAAATGCAGGTTCTCTAATTAAATGCCTCTTTCAAAGTTAAAAGATTAGTTCACAAACCATGTGCCATTGCTGCCCCCTGTCGGCCCACATCCAGTTAGACACCTTCCTTCCAATTTAGCTTTTCCATATTTTCATAGAAAATGGCTCAGGCACTATTTATTCTTACACAAAAAGTCCTTCTCTTTTTTTTTTCAATTACCTTGCCCGAACCCTGATGAGAAACAGCTGGTTGCGATTTTCTGTGGGGTAAATAATATGTTAAGAAGAATAATTCATCTATTTTTAAAGTAAAAGGAACAATGACATTGGTGCTATGCAAAATCACAGTTGAAAAGTCCTTGAGTAGACATCAGGATAGAGCCCTGAAGTGCCTGGTTTTATGAAAAAGTTAAAAGTAAATTACAAAGTAAATTTACAAAAGTAAAGTACAGTCAAACTGTCCAGACCTTTATATTGGACTATACAGCAAAGCCACCAAGATTCTCTCCTGAATTCAAAGGCTTCTGTTCCATGCTTGGTGTTTTGATTATTACTTGGGCTTCCAATGTGATTGGTAAAATAAGAGGTCTAAGAGTCAAATATTTCTCCTTAGTTGTGTCTATGGATGTGATTGATTCCAACCACTATTCTGGGAAATGCCTGTTGAATTGAGACTAGTCATGCTTCTTTAATTTCAAAACTAGGGCTTGAGAAATGATCAGGGAAAAAACATAAAGTTTCTTTTCCCTCTTCTCCCCATACACCCCACCACTCCCCCATAGAGTCACAGTTCTCTGCCCTGATCAGTACTGCTACTCTGAATGATACAGTTTTCCATAAGGGAAATCAGCTCATATGTGGGAACAGAGATCTTCAAGGATTTATCTAGCGACAGATTGCCCTGCCCTCTGCCAACAGGACTCAAGCATAATATGTGCCAGACACTGTTTCAATAGGTAAGAGATATGCTATCCCTTGAGAGAATAGATCAGGACCAATTGGAGAAAGTTGGAGCTATCTTACAGTGAAATAGGCTTTCTGCAAAAAAGAACTTCTTATCATTGAAAGTATTCAGAAGTTGGTTTACCATCTACTGGGAATGTCATCAAAGAGAATTTTTAACATAGAGGAGAGATTGAACCAGATTTACAATCCCTTCCAACTTCCAGATTCTATGAATATATAAATCATAGATGTCAAACAACTTGGAAGTTCCCAGGAATACTGACTCCCCCCCACTTCCTTCTTTATATTCTGAGAAGTGCAGGTTGTTCCATAGATCTACAAAAATATGTCCCAATTGTCCTTGGGATAGTACTGCCTAGCTCTTTCAGGCTCTTACTGTGCTATTTCAAAGCTATCAAGATGCTGAGAAGAGGAAAAAGAAGAAATGTAGCTCCCTCTCTCCTTTGTGTAGGTGGCTACAAAAAGAAGCAAATATCTGCAGGTCTACAAGAGAAATTTAGCAGTTAAGATTATGAGTGCAGAATGTAGATGTTTAAATGTGAGAACAGGGAGTGAAATTAGGGAAAGGTATTCAGAGTAAGATTGTTGCAATATCTACTCATTTGGAATTCAAGCAATGTGATATAGTTGCTAGGGTACTGGACTTGGAGTCAGAAAGAACTGGGTTTCAATCCCACAGTAAACACTAGCTGTATAATCTTGGATAAATCACTTAACATCTCTAGTCTCAGTTCTCTCATCTATAGATTGAGGATGTTTGGATTTGATTCAATGGCCTATAAGTTTACTTCACTCTAAATATAATAAGTAATCTTGAAATCTGAGATCTAAAAGATTTAATCGTTGCCTATGAGCTGATAGATCAAAGTGTGTAAGGGTAAGTATGATAAATAAAACCAAGACACAAAGAATTTATTAAGTAGCATCTTCCTCTTAAGGCACAGGCACTTCCTCTTAGTCACTAGTAACCCTCAATCTCAATACATTCAAAAATACAATTAGTATATGCTATTATGGAGTTAGCAATGATGAAGATATTGAGATCTTGAAGACTGAATTATATCTGTTGAGGCATATCTGGATCATTAGTATCTGAAATAATTTCTGTGACAAAAAAGAAAGCTCCTGGAAAGAAAAAGAATAAGCAGCTTAATGTCCCAGGGCATAGGGTGATATAAGAAAACTGTCAGAAGTTGAATTGTGTCTTCCGTTCAATGGTAGCTCTAACATTTCCTTGCTAAAACAATGAGGTATTAATTTGTTTAGTTCAACAAACATTTGTTAGGCTAGCTATGGTCAAGGTCTGTGGAAAAAAGACAAAAATTTAAAAATCCCCTGTCCTCAAGAATAATACACATAAGAGGCAGGTAGGTATCGCAGAGGATACAGCAAGAGCCCTAGAGTCAGAAGGATCTGAGTTCAAATTTGAGCTCAGTCATTTAATACTTACTAGCTGTGTGACCCTTGGCAAATTACTTAATCCCATTACCTAAAAAAAGTATACAGATAAATAAATACAAATATATACAAAATAAATATAAAATAATTTAGGGCAATAGGTGAATAATAAACAACTTGAAGCACTAAAAAAGATCAAAAAGAACCAAACCTGAGGTAATAATGACTATTTATCACATAAAGCCCCAAACCACATGCTAAGTTTTTGCAAAAATACTGAAGTTTTCATCTAGAATTTGAATTGTGTGTCTGAAAAAAATGAGTTATTTTCAATGTCAGTCAACTATACTCCTCAGGCCAAGATGAAAAAAATATATTCTTCTTTAATCATTTTTCAGCTTTGTATGATGCTTCATGAATTTATTTGGTTTCTTGGAAAAGATACTGAAGTGGTTTGCTATTGCCTTCTCCAGCTAATTTTACAAATGAAGAACCAAGGCAAGTAGGGTTAAGTGATTTGCCCAGGGTAACAGGGCTAACAAAAATCTGTCACATTTCAATTAAAAATGAGTTTTCCTACCTTCAAGACCAGTACTCTATCCATTGTATCACCTAATTGCCCTAATTACTTGTCCACCCCAAGAATGCTTCATCAGAAACCTGTATATCTTCTATAGGTATTAGGAGAAATTGAGGAAGTGGGGAAATGAGACTATATCCTTTGACCCAGAGATTTCATTGTAAAGCATTTATCCCAAGGATGTCATTAACAAAGAAAGGCTCCATATACACTATAATATGTATAGCCATAGTTTTTTTTTTATGTCAGGGAAGAACTAGAAACATAATAAATATATCAATTGAAAAACAGATTTTTTAAATGGTAGTACATAAAGATAATTATATAGTATTGCTGTTCTATCAGAAAGAACAGATATGATAAATCTAGAGAAGAATGAAAAGACTTTTATGAATTAATACAAAGTGAAGTAATCATAGCCAGGAAAACAATATACATAATGCCTACAACAAGGCAAGTGGAAAGAACAACAACCAGGAAAGAATCAAAATTGCAAGTAGTGAAATTATAAAATATAAGCTTGATACCAAAGGAAAAAAACAGAAAACATTTCTCATATTACTTGAAAGAGTAAGAATATTTGAGAGTGAAATATTGTATATGATGTTGGATTTATTTTTAAATATATTGATCAGTTTTGTTGAATGATTTTTTATTTTCCTTTTTAAGAAAACTTTTATAAGAAATGGGGGAGAGGAGGAAAACAGGGAGATATAAAAAGGTAACGTAAAAAATATTGAGACATCTTTAGAAAAAAAGAAATATGCATAGAGGAATAAGAGAGGGAGGAAAAACATGAAAGGGGAAGGAGAAAGTAAAAGAGGATAGGAAATCTGAAAAAGAAAGTTGAAAGTGAAAAGAAATGAGTGAGGAGGTGGTGAATGTGATTGTGGGAAAGGAAAAATATGGGGAAGAGAAGGGAAAAAATGGTAAAAAATCAGAGGAAGAAGGTGGGGAATGGGAGGGATCATCTAGAGAAGATGAAGAAAAGATGATCAGGAGAAAAAGAGAAAGGACTGAGAAGGTAGAAGGAGGGACTGTGGGGCAGGGAGACAAGATAGAAAAGAGAGGAAAGTGCTAGGGAAAAAAGAGGAGAGAGAAAATAGAAGCTGGAGAAAGAGGAGGGGAAAAAAACTGAGAAAGATCGATCTCTGTTGCCAGAAGAGGTAGAGAGACAGAGGAAATATGATGAAAGTCACAAATAGGTCACAAAAAACAAGCAAGCAAAAAAAAAAATCTCAGTCGGTCATCAAAATATGAACACCAAACCCATTAGTCCTTTATGTTGTCTGTTTCTATCAGAGCAATTCAGTAGCAGGACAGAATCCAGGAGTCAAAAAGAATACAAAGAAAATTGCATCACACCCCTTTGGAATCAAAGTGACTTGTTTCCCAAAAATTATTTTGCAATTTGAACCCATTGTTCCTTATCATTCATCTGTCCTGTCAAGTTCCCATATTCTACCCACCCTCAAATTCTGCTCACCTCAGACCTATATGCCTCAACCCCAGTAACCTTTGATGAGCAGTAGAGTACAAGCTGACTACTCTGACCATCTGTTTTCAATACACCCTAAGGAGGAGAGCACTGTGTAATTGCCACCTACATCTCTGGTTATTATTTGTACCTAAATAAATAAAGTATTATTAAAGGGGCCAGTGACATGAGTGCCTGGAACCCAGAATACTGTAATTTAGGAAAAGGTGGCAAAAATAAGAGGAATGTTGCATTGGACTATGAATGAGATCTTGGGAAACATTGCTCTCTATGGATCATGTTCTCCTTCATTGTTTCATAGTTTCATTGAAATATGGCATTCTTTACATAATAAAAAAAATCTAGTTCAATTTTTTATCTTATTCTTAATGCAGGCAAGAATTCTGGATCCCATAGAAGCATAATGCCATGTATACAGCTTTCCCAGAGTACTGCATTGTCACTGGGGCCACATTTGCCTGACCTTTTGCATACTCCCATTAGGCGATGATGACTATTTCTGGACTGTAAAATACTAACTGAAGGACAGATAGATTATATAGTGTGTCTTCTAAGTGGCAGGTTGCTATGGTTTCCCACTGCAAGAACAAAATTCTCTCCATTAGGTTATCTGAAATCTGTAGTATTGCACCAAAATGTTCCATCCTGGAAACAGGCTGTCCCTTAATCACAGCTCCGTCTGCTCCAACCCAGATTCCATTGTCCTCCCAGATCAGCAGGGAACAGGATGTGGCTTTGAAGAACAGTTTCCAATGCAGTATGAATTTACAGGACTTTTGTGGGAAGACAAAAAAAAGGGTTTGTTCATGTTAGTTCAGATTGTCTTTTTTCAACTCTTATTCTCAGAGCTCAACACAACTTCTTTGTAAAAATAAATTGACAAACAATAAGGTCCTGTATAAATCTTGATTTTGAGTGCTTAGCGCTTACAAAATCACCCACAAGCAGGTGTGTTCTGATGTACATACCAGCAAAGTCCATGTTTAAAATTAAAAAAAGTATTTCTCCAGTATGTAGTCTGGGAATACTGGAAATCTATGGCCAGGACAATATCACCTTTCCTTTTTCTCTATGCCTGATATACCAAGTTCTTAAAACAGCATTTAACAACTATGAGATGCTTTCAGAATGCTGACTGATTCAGTTATGCATTCATTCAACAAGCAATTTACAAGGATTTTTAATATGAAGCCCATGAACTTAAAAAAAGCACTGAACTTTATTTCAATGCAATTGAAATATTTTCCTTTTTAGTCTTATGCTATTTATTTTGTAAACATTACTCTGAGAAAAGATCCATAGGCTTCATCAGACTGCACACACACACATACACACACACACACAAACACACACACACACACACATGCATGAACACACACGCACGAACACACACAAACACCTTTTGAGGATACAGAGAGAAAAAAAGTCTATATGCTCAAGGATTGCAAATCTATTGGAGAAAAACTATTACCCTGATTTTTCAAAGTCTAAAATAGCTTCAGAATTAATACAAAGTTATTTGAACTGGAGGGGGCAATAGTAATTGAGAAAAGTTCTTTATAGGTCTTCTTTAGGAGATACCAGTAACACAGAATGTTGAAGGGAAATAATATAAGAGGCAGAGGTAAGGAGGAAGTTCATTCTAAGGAAAAGTTATTCAGAGTCATACAGACAAGAAGAATGGGTATGAATACTTAACAGCAAGTAGGCAGTTGGCTTAGAAGTACAATACATATTTGAAAGTACATTAGAGTGCATTAAGGAAAGTGATATATATAACTGGGGATACTGTCAGTAAAAACAAAACTCCAACTAAAAGTTTTAGAAAGTATTTTAACTGTTGATTCAGTGAGACAGAGAGAGAGAGAGAGAGTGGGGATCCCTCCTCAAGTCTCCAGAATTTTTATATTATTTATTATATTATATTATTTATATTATATTGGGTTCAAAAGATACCAACATGTGAACTGCTGCACTTTGAGAATATGAGCAGATAAATATAAAATGCAATAAAACTGTTGGAAATTCAAAACAGAAGCTTTGGGTAGATCCAAAACGAAACCTGCGTGGACCCAAAAGAAATATTGGGTGGGATCTAAGCATTCCTTTCCATGGTCCCTGGTTTCCCTAGAGAGTTTTTTGAAATCAGCTTAACTTTTTTTTTAGTTTTGTTTTTTTTTTGCAAGACAATGTGGTTAAGTGGCTTGCCCAAGGCCACACAGCTAGGTAATTATTAAGTGTCTGAGACCAGATTTGAACTCAGGTACTGCTGACTCCCGGGCCTCTGTTCTATCCACTGCATCACCTAACTGCCCCCAGATCAGCTTAACTTCTGTTAGCAAGCTTTGGGTTAGATGATTTCTAGTCACATGGAGCATGCTTCAAACAACGTTAGTAAAAAATATTTTACACATGATACAAAGTCAAAGAGTGAGATAGTTCATACCTTCAAAGAACTTATGTGTTGAATAAAAGTTGTGCAGAACAGAGACATTGGATTTTTTTAAGTTTTTTTTTCAGGAATAACAGATATTCTTCATACCTTGCTCATTAATTGATTGGTTGGTGAGAACTGAAGTAAATAGTTAATATTTGGAAAGAGATAGCTTCTGTTTTTGTAAAGAATTCTTTTTTTCTCTTTAGTTTTGAAAATCAATTTCTAATTTGGCAAATAAAAATTTTATTATGGTGAAAAGATATTCATGTCTCAACTATACCTTACTTATTCCACAGTCTCATTTCTTTGCAACTATAATTTCAGTAGTTTTTGAACAGCTACTAAATGTGCATATGCTAGATGCTGAGGAAAATACAAAATTTAGGACACTGCATCCTGCCTTTTAAGGAGTCTATAATCTAATTAAAAATTAGGAAATTTATGCATAAATAAAATAATACTAAGTAATATAAGGACAAAATAAGTTGAGAAGACAATTAGTTTTATAAGAATGTGGGAATTGCTGAATCAAACCAAGCATTCACATCTTTTGCAATGGGATTAGCAATCAGTATGTAATGGATGTTTTCTTACACTTTAGTAATTGTTTATAATCTGTTGATGCTTTGATCTCCTTTTAGCTTCTCTTCACTTTTTTCCAATATAATTATGTACATATCTGAATACTTGTATTTGCCATTAAAAGTTGAAATAAAATTTATATTAAAAACAAATGAAAATAAAGTTCAGCTGAAGGAAAAATGGTCAAGGGTTAGTTAGTGTGGCAATTGGATAGGGTACTAGATCTGAAGTCATGAATACCTGAGGTCAAATCAAGTCACAGCTACTTACTAGATGTGTGGTCCTGAAAGTCACATAACCTCTATCTGTCATAATTTTCTTCATCCATGAAATTAGAATGATTATAGTATCTACTTATCAGGATTGTTATGAAGATACAATTGAATAATACATATAAAACACTTTGCAAATCTTAAAACACTCTATAAATGCTATTATTGAACCAATGGTAGTTATCTTGATAATGAAGGATATTTTTGAAAAGTTTTGTGATAATCAAGTTCTTATAAAATTAGGGATCTTAAATCTATAACTATTTTTAAAATCCTGTTCTTAATCATTTTTTTTGAAATAAGGAAACTTTATGATGGATTCATCACTACCTCCATCAGTATTTTGTCATGTCCACTAACAATGAGTATCCACCATTGATTTGTGTCGTACCTTTTCCCCTTTTCTCTCTAGTCACTTAGTAACCTCATCACCTCCCAGGGTTTCAATCACCATCTCCATAAAGATGACTCCAAGAGCTTTATATCCAGTGCTAGTCTAACTCCCAAGCTCTAGGCCTGTTCCATAAGTGCCTGACAGACATTTCTAAATATAAGTATTATAAGTTTCTGAAAATCAATATATCCAAAATTCTTTCCCCTCAAATCCATCCTTCTTCTCTATTCAATTTGATAAATATTTACTATACAATTACGAGGTGCCAGGAGAAAAAGGGGAAGGGAGTCCCTGCCCTTAGGGAGCTTATGATATAATGAGGAAAGACAACAAAAAAGGGAAGCTGAAAATCAGGAAGGTGAGGAGGAACCTGGATAAGACCAGCTTGTGTTGTTTAATAGAATAGAAGTGAAGCAGAGCTGATTGTTTTTTATTTATTTAATTTTGAATTTTACAATTTTTCCCCAAATCTTGCTTCCTGGCCCTTGACCCTCCACAGAAGACACTCTGTTAGTCTTTACAATTGTTTCCTTGCTATACATTGATCTGAATTGAATGTGTTGAGAGAGAAATCATATCCTTATGGGGGGAAAATAAAATAAAATAAAACATAATAAATAGCTAAATTACATCATAAGATATGGATTTTTTTTATTAAAGGTAGTAATCTTTAGTCTTTGTTCAAACTCCACAATTTTTTCTCCGGATGCAGATGGTATTCTCCATTGCAGATACCCCAGAATTGTCCCTGATTGTTGCATTTATGAAATGAGCAGGTTCCGTTAAAATTAATTATCAACACCAAGTTGTTGTTATGGTGTACAGTGTTCTTCTGGTTCTGCTCATCTTGCTCAGCAACAGTTCATGCAGATCCCTCCAAGTTTCAGCAAAGTTGATTGTTGATGGAGAATGGTGTTACCTGTAATACTTTGAATACTCTATAAATGAAGACTTCAGAAAGAGTTTAGCATTCTATCCTCCAATCAAAAGGGAGAGAATCCTGAGGGTGAGTTGAGGTCTCTTCTGACACCATCATCCTACTGATCACCCAGGGTCACAACCTTAGCTTCTCCCTCAATCCCTTACTCTCTCTAACTGACTCTCTTGGCACTTCTATCGATAGATAATGTTAAATAAATGCTTAATGATGAATTGATTCAGATTTTCATGAAGTGTTTTCACAATCATATATGCATTTCCTGCAACAAAAAATCTACTATAACAAACAAAATCAAAGGTTTATTACAAAGATTTTCTATATTAGTTTATAGTCAAGCAATGGTTATAAAATTGGCAACCAGAAAGGTTCTTAGTAAGGAATAAAATGACACTGTCATAAATATCACATTCTTTTCCATCTCTTATTTTCATAATTTTATTTCTAATAGATAATGGATAATCCACAATGCCAAAGATCAAGGTATTTTGTCAGTTGGAACCCATTAAAAGCCAGAGTTCAAAAACCCCTTAGTGGGGACTATGGTATTTGATTAAAAATATTTTGTTTTGAATTAATATAACCTCTGGCTGACTGATAGGGATAAAGGCTTACCAAAGTGAGAAGTGGAATTTCTACGAATAAGCACATTTCTACCAATAAGACAACTGTCATAGTAATTCAAAACAAAATTTATTTAATCAATTATCATCATGGATAAGGTAAAAAGAACAGATATCCCAATATATATGGACTTTACTGTACCTTACATGAACACATGTAGAGATAACAAACATGGCAAGAACCTATGTAGCCAGGACACATACATTGACAGAGCAAATCATGTGTGTAATGTTGAGAGAAAGTAAAATCATCATGCTGCTCTCAGATGATCATTGCTTACCTACTCCATAATAAACCCATGAACTTTCTTAGGCGTATCATCTCTACTGGGTCCATTTTCCAAGAACCTATGGGCTATCATAGTCCATGCTACTACTGTTCAGTGATCACTGATAGCTTCTCAGCTGCCATCTTCTATGATATAATGACTGGAAAATCTTTTGCACATTCATTATAGTTAATATTTCTACAGTTTATAGCTGAGGTTAGATGCTACCATAACTCACCATGAAGAACCTACAACAGTCATGTAGATTTTATGGAGGGGGGTCGGGGTAGAGAGTTGGGTTTAAGTTCAGGAAGATCTGAGTTTAATTCCTACCCTAAATGTTTACTGCTTTTGTGACCACAGGCAAGTCATTTGATCTATCTCACCTGTTTCCAAAATTTAAAATGACCAGTTGCTTTCAATAGCCTATAAAGTATAAAATCTATTATCATAACTATGATCATACTCAAAAATAAGATTAAATCCTCCATGTTAGGAGTTACTGTCTGTTCCTGGTGTTGATTCAAAGTCCATGACAACTGTTTTTCTTAGGGTTAGAAATTTCTTGTTACTCTCTTTTAATCCCAAATTTCTTCCAAAATACAAACTGTGGTTTGTAACCAAAATAATCCTTTAGCTGTATGCAAGCTGAAGTTATAAAGCCCGCTTCACTCTCAAGATCCTCCTGATTGGGATACATACAGATTTGAATAAGTACAAAAGCTAAGTAAAGGAGGTAAAGTCATTTTCTTCTTATACTCCTGACCTTTATTACAACTTTATTATGTTCATCTGCCAAAAACAAAGCTTTTGACTATTGAACAGTATTCTTACCAGAATATATATATATACATATATATATATGTATATATATATATATATATATATATATATATATATAAAACATTCTCTCTAGACCTATCTTGTCCAGACTATTTCTGATGATTTTTCTTTTTCAATTGACAATGTAATAGAGAAGAAAGATATAGGCATCAAATGTTTGCAAAATTTTGCTAGCTTCTCTCACATTTTATAAAGAATCAAATTTGACTCTTAAAATTGGAAAACTAACAGATTTGCCCACTTTGCTCTTGTACTTTTGGAAAGTTTTTTTAGCCTAAATATAAAAAGAAAATCAATTAAATACAAATATGCTCAACCTACTCAATTTCAAGAGGCACTTGTCTCTATACTCAGTTTTTGAGAGGCAACAGCAGAGCCCAGCACTTATCTCCACCATCAATTAATATTGATTGAACACCAACTGGGAACCTGACACTCAGTGCTTTTATGTAATCATTTATGATGGGGCACCGAGACAAAATCTACTAAGGTTTTGAATTTATGTCTCACCTGGAATATTTATTTCATACCATAAATTTTGTGTACATGTAGGCAACATGTTAGTCATCTTCAAACATTTGAAAGACCATCATGTGAAATAAGATTTAAACTAAGTATATATATTTCTCCAGAGGGTAATTTTAGACCTAATAGAAGTTACAAGTAGACAAATTTTGATTCAACAAAAAAAAACTTATTTTCATTGAAAATTAACCATCAGTCATTGTGGGAATGACAGCAATGTGGCATTAGGGATAAAGTGCTAGATTAGGAGTCAGAAAAATCTATGCAAATTCAGTCCCTAAACTAATTCATTTTATTTCTGTGAATAAAAAATCACTTATTTTCTCTGAGCCTGTTTTGTAATAAATATTAAATAACATTTCCTAAAGTGCGTATCTCAAAGAATAGACATGAATGAAATAATGAGGTATAAATGAGATAATGTATAAAATGCTTTGAAAAACTAAAAATGTGTATAAATATCATATATCATTAGGTCATATTTTTATGTAGTAAACCCCTTAATAGTGGAAGTATTCAAACTGTCACTACCAAAGGGAATTCTTGAATCAGGTGGAAGGTTAAAATACATGTCCTTTAATATCCCTTTCAATTCTAGGACTCCAATGTTTTCACTAACCAAAAATCTCTGAGAATTTGATTTAGATCTTACCTAAAAAGGAAGCAATAATATAGACAGGGCAAGTCTAGTTGGTTGGAATTAGGTAGTCCTAGCACCAAAGTATCAGAATATCCCTACCACAGCATTCTATTCTGATTTCTACTCTTTGATTGCAATGTATAGTTCTTTTTTCAGGCCCTCATTTACCCCAGCACCAGCCTCCCCCCAAATAATAAACTCAAAAAATGTTGCAAGTCTTCAGGTTGCATTAAGGGGAAAACTAGGTGTATAAATTTTGTATATCAAAAACAGACATTTTACACAGAGAGAAGAGAAAACATCAGTTTGATATGTAGTGATGAATGGTAAAAACTAGCTTCATTTTAGCATTTGGTACCACAATAAAGAATTCACAAAATCCCCAATCCCAAGAAATTGCTCCTAGATGCATTGCTTTGTAAACCATTTATTGTACAAAGTTCTTGAATAGTTCGTAGTTTATTTAGGCTTCAATTTTTCCAAAAGTCAATTTGACCTTCTTAAAATTAAAGAAGTTGTAGATACCCCAACTATGTTCTTTAAAATGATACATATATTTTAAGGGGGTTTTATTTGAAATATAACTTCATTCTGAGAAGAAAAGGTAATTTTTGTCCATATTTCTTTTTTTTAAATTTTTTTTTATTTATTTAAGGCAATGGGGTTAAATGACTTGCCCAAGGTCATGCAGCTAGGCAATTATTAAGTGTCTGAGGTCATTTGAACTCAGTTGACAATACTTATTTAATCTGATGTAGAATTATGGTTTCATTCAAAGTACTAAATGGAATTCACTTAGCCAATGGACAAAATTTTAAAGTAGTAGTACTAGGAAAGTCTTTTGGTGGCAACCCATGCTGAAATCCTGAAAAGACACAGAAACTCACTCTCCAAAAAAAAGGGTAAATAGTAACCAACAAGGTCTTTTCCAGAGTAGACTAAGTTTAGTGGTAGAGTAGAAAAATCACTAGACTAAAGGATCTGAGCCCTAGTCTTAGCTCACTGACCAAATCATCTACACATCTTGATCTTCCAAATTCGTCTCTTTCTGTAGTTGTCTCTGAAGAGTCTAATGAATTTGAAGTTTCCTAAAAGATGGTTTTGGTTATACTCTTCTTTATCTGTGTATGTACATGTATGTATACACATACATACTTGTATGCATCTATATATGTGTGTGTATGTATTACATAAAATGTGTGTGCATACACTTAGGTATGCATAAACACATATTTAAATGCATCTCATATACACATAAATATATACATCTTTATAGATATAAATAAACATATACACACACTTGTATAACTGTCTTATTATACATATGCATGCATACATGTATACACATATATGCATCCCCTCCATCTATGGTCTCCATGTTTGTCCCCAGGTCATATATATTCTCTCCATATGTACTCTTCCCTATGTGAGATTATACTTCATGTATGCATGAGTATTTTTTTTCTTTTTTTGTTATTTGTTGTGATGTTGTTTAAATATGTTTTGTTTTAACCTAATATGACTTCTGGTCAACTGATCAAAGAAAATATAATGATTGAAGTTTATGAGCTATGATTATGAATGGATAATGATTCCTAGAATGCTTTGAACTTTGGGGGGGGATGACAGATTAGGGAGAAAGAGAAAAAGAAAGATAGAGAGGGATTCAAGGATGGATGGATGGATGGATGGATGGATGGATGGATGGATGGATGGATGGATGGATGGATGACACACATGGCAGTTAGTTGCCCCTTTCAGAGCAAAAGTTACAAATACTCATGTTTAGACATGAAATCAAGAACAACTAAAATATAATTTCCCCAAAAAGATAATGTAACCACCAGTATGAACTTATAACCATGTCATTATAGTCATCCAAAAAGAACAAATTCAGCAGCAGATTTTAGAATTAATAACCCCAAGGGAAAGCAAATAGTTTTGCAGCAGGGACATGTGGTGAGGGGGAGGTAGGTGAGGCAGGTTGAGGACGGTTGAGGAAGGATTGGGGGTATATACCTGCCTTATGTTTAGTATATAGCCAGGTGTACACACTCAGCCCTTTGCAATCAGAGGCACCCCTTCACTGTGTGTGCCTGTTGTACAGAATTAATACAACTGTCCAAAATTGTTAATTGGCTCCTCCCTCACTCCTACCCTGTGTCGTAAAAGAATTTGGAGTTTCTCTTTTCCTGATGATGATCATTTTGTGGCAAACTCTCTGGATGTGCTTTTGAACCAGGCAATTGCTGAGTGAACAAAGTAACATGGAAGAGAGACAGAATTACTGATAAATAGAAGAGGAAAAAAGCAGGGATCCATTATTGATTGTGTGGAGAGAGAGAGAGAGAGATTAGAATAATCATGAATATTAGAATATAAATGAGCAAGGGAGGGTGTCTAAGTGCAGGACTTAAGAAATGATACTATGACTTCAGTGGTAGGAATGAAGAAGCTAGAGGGTAGATGCTTGGATCCAAAATGAGAAAAAGGAAGGGCATCCAAATACAGAAACTCAGAGTTAAGTCTGTGTTCAAAAGAGTGATACTGAAGCAATTGGTGCATAGTGAATAGGTTCCAGGGGACAATAGTAAGGGTCCCTTAGAAAGAGTCTCCTGCCTGGAAAACTAGTTAGAGAGAGCTCTGTGTCCTATTTCTAATCCCACTTAAGGTAATATCAGCATTTGGGAAGATATATGATGAAAAAAATCACAGTAGAAATCTGATTGTGTGCCAAAGTGGAAAAATCACTGACTTGGAAATCAGAAAACCTGATCAGTCTAATCCCATTCAATACCCTTGTAACCTTCAGTAAATCAGCTTAAACTCCTTGGACTTCAAGTTTTCTTACTGTAAAATAAGTGACCTTAGCTATGTGGTTTCTGTTACCATCCAGTTCTAGATCAATAATGCTATAAACTTGAAAAAAATACAAAGGACTTTCAGGGTCTGAAAGTGCTCAAGTGAAAGACAATAATGATTTGGATACTTTTCATTGAGAACAAAGCCCTAAAATGAACCAGTTTTTAGAAAGAATTTTAGTAAGTCATTTGGTAAAGGAGAGAGATGGGGGGAAAGTGTGGTTCTCTCCTCAAGAATCAGCAAAGTTTTTATCATGTAGAATGAAAGCAAGATAGTAAGGACAAGAGCTGGCTGGCCAGCATACGAACTTCATATACATAGGCAAATGTCAAAAAAAAAAGGGCAGTTTGAGATGTATATCACCAAGTAGAAATTTTCAATTCAAGGAACCCAAAACACATTAATTCCTTGTAGCCAACTGGCTTTCCTATGGTATCTCTCCCATCATTCTGACCTATTTCATAATCTTTGGAGTAGAGAATTTTCTAGCCACATAAAGCTATGTTCAGATAATATTAATAATACAATCTTTTTACCACAATATCCACTGTACAAAGGAATTTCATCCATAAAGAATGTTAATAGGTTAACAGTTCTTTTTTTAAAGGCACCTTAACCTATAAGAAAGTATCTATATATGTATTCTTCTAGCAGTGTTACAGTGTGGCTCCAATGTAAGAAAGATCTCTAAGTGTCTAATCAGAGCACTGACTGACTTGACTAGTTAATTCAAACAAACAAAACAATCAGGACAGTAAAATGACCAACTCTTTGACTCAGTTCACTGGTTGAACAAATCAGTCAATCAGTTCAATTAAAATGTTCTGGTTATCTGTTACCAGATGCCATTGGTAACAGATTGGTTACCATGATGCCATTATAGATAAGGAAAGAAAAGAAAAGCAAAGATAAAAGCACCTCAAAAAATTATAAACCCTATATAAACGTTGATTTCTATTATTATTGCATTATCTGGATATGTAGAATTAGGCTTTAAAGAATCTAGTTTCAAGCTCATGTCTCCAATAACCCCCAAAAAGAAATAAATTAAGGTACAATTAGAATCATTTCTGGATGTCTGTTTAGGGGTCTGACATGTGTAATCTATTGTCTCATTCATAGAAATATAGCAAACATTATAATAATCTCTATACAATCTCACCTTCCACTTAAATGTTGGGAATCAGTTACTGGGAATTTTGACCTTTATAAAAAAACCTCTAAGAAATTATAAGAGCTTTGACATTATTTGCTCTTACACTAATCATCAGCTTCTATTAAGAATTTTTGCACTCAGACAAACTTATTTATGGGGAACAGGAGAATCTATCCCAGAGAACAGAATGTCCCCATTGGACTTGGTGGCATCAAATATGGCAACTCTCCACCCAACAGTCTGGTTCTAATCTCCAAGGTATACCTAACAATCCAAATTCTCTAGGACCTTGGAGAAGGGGAGAAGAGATTGAAAGTAGAAGTCATACTGATAGGGAAAGGTGGACCCCTGGAACAAGAGATTCTGAGAGGTTCATGATGATTCAGTAGAAAACCAAAAGGAATAATAATGGAAGGCCAGAGGACTGCATCAAGCTAGATTAAAGAGAGAAAGATTATTCCCCTACATGTTGATGTTCTGGAGCAAAGCTTCAGTTACATTATCTTAGTTCCAACTCCACCAACTAAATAAATTCTTGGCTATTAGATGGAAAAGAAAAGGTGGTAGCATTTTTACTCTCTTTTCCTCCAAAGTAATTAGGCAGCTTTGGGAAATGCTTTGTCATTATTTCAACACAATTCTGAATCAGTAAACCTAGAAATCCCAACTAATTATTGAAAGAGAGGGGTTTGGGAAAGGGAATGGAGGAAGATATGGGGAGACAGGAAGGAGAGATACAACCATCCCTATTCAGGGAATAAAATCTTCAATTCTCAACTGTTATCATTTGAGTCTAGTTTTTCATTCCTGGATTTGAACAAAAATAGGGAAATTTTGGGGGCAGGAAACCATAACAAATGAAGTGCAGCAAAATTCTTCAGAGATGAGAAATATCATGCCTGGAGCACTTGAGCTTAAATAATTGAAGAGAGCTTCCATATACTAAAACAATGTAATGTGAATAAGCTTTAACTGATGAGAAACTGAGCTGGTAAATGAGAACTCTGAATTGATTTGTATGCAACAACTATTAAAGTAAACAAGAAACACATTTCCTTCAAGTCCAAAAGAATCTGAATGCCTCATGTAGGGCTTTAGGGCAATACATAGACAACAGAATAATGTAGCTGAAGAGAAAAGATGAAAAGGAAGAAAATAAGTCCTAAGAAGTGATGACACTAAAATATATATGAAGTCCAATCTGAACTGAGGTACAGAAGCTTTTTCCCCATTCATCGTGAAAAAAGGACTGTAACTTTAGAGGAACTTTATAATTCTGTATTCTTCAATGTAGGAAAAACCAAGTTTGGAGGATTCTTCAAAGGCACTAGAAGATTTTTTTCTTTAAATCAATAAATAAAAGAATTAAGGATTTATCATATTTTGTAACACTGTACTAGGATCTAAAGTAAAATAAAACAACAAGGTTTTTGGCCCAAATCACTGAATTTCGGGGCCTCTAAATTTAGAAGGTTCTGATAGAATTTCTTCAACACCATAGGAAGAAAAGAGTTTTGTACCTAAACAGTAAGAACAGTTAAAATAAGAAGCTACCAGATGGTCAGAGTAGAGTGAGCTCTTTTTTCACTTTCCTCTGTGCCTACTCCATTCTCCCCACTTGGGCTCATAAAGACCTCTCCAAAGCATCTTTATGCATATGTCCCAAAGTCTGTTTCCTTCCCCTTGAGGTGATTTTCTATCATCTCTATCATTTTCTATCATCATACACAATAAGGAAGTACTTCTTGTTGCTTGCCTAAGGTATAAATATTCCAGATCCTCAAAAAAAAGATGCTTTTAAAATTTTCACCATAAAAACGTATTGCTTGACATGAAATCATAGAACTATCCAACTGCCTTAGGAGGAAGTTTTTTTCTTTTTCCACCAGTATCAATATTCCTAAAAATCCTGGGTAACTAGGCAGGTTTGGGAAATGCTTTATCATTATTGCAACACCATTCTGACCCAATAAACCTAGAAATCCCAACCAAGGATTGAAAGAGGTGATTATGGGATAGGGAATGGAGGGAGATGTGGGGAGACAGGAAGGAGAGATACAACCATACCTATTCAGGGAATAAAAACCTTCAATTCTCAACTGTTATCATTTAATCTATGCTAGACTCCCATTTTTTGGAGTTCTTAATGCAGATTCTGTATTCCTGCTGGGTATGTTGTAGAACAGATTCAGTTTTAAGTACAGTTTGAATTAAATGTTCACTGGGGTCCCTTCCAACAATGAAAATGTATAATTCAATTACTTGATGATAATGATGTGTTATCCTTTGTTTTCAAAGAAAATGACACCAAGGAAATGATATCATGACATGAAAATAATTTAGATTAAAGGGAGTAAAGGGGGGGATGTTGTACAAAGACATCATTCTCACTATTTCAAAACCCTCTGAACTCTGTGGCCTGAGCGAGTAGGAAGAGAACAACTGGAGTCTGACTGGCTATACTGGGAGACCTTGACCGTTTTGTGGGATAATAGAATGGAATCCCCATTTTCTTTTGTTGGTTTTCCCAACTGGGACCATAATTAAAAAGGATGACCTGGAGCATTCACTTTGCACCTCCAGAAGTGAAATTCTTGGACCTGCACAAGATGAATCAGAGCAAAAGTATTTTCCAAGAATGTTTTTTATTAATGAAAAATGAAAGTCGAAGGTTTGAAGAAGATCAGATATCATCTTAGTTCTTACCATAAATGATGCCAACTAGAAATCTGGTGGCATTATTCCCATGACCTGCCAGGCAGTTTCCTGGAAACCAAAGTTTTGGGGTTCATCAATGCTGAATAAAATAGAATGTCACAAGACAGATTAGATCAGTTGAACCCTACTGATGATGACTTTTCATTTAGTATGAATGGAACCATATTTCATTTCATGGGACATACCTTATCGACAAAGATTTGTTGCCTCATATGAGTAACTTGATGAAAAGTTCCTGCCACAAAAGGGTTTCAAGAACTAGTTAATCAGTTAACTAGGATTTATAAAACACTTACAATGTCCCAGCCCTCTGATAAATACTAAGAATGCAAATATAAGTAGAAAGAAAGACAGTAGTTCCTGCCCTCAAGGACCTTACATTATAATAAAGAATGCAAATAGAAAGAAGCTGAAAAGAAAGAAGAGATTCATGGAAGTCCAGAATTGTTGCCTTGGAATCCCCTTTCCTGGAAGGAGCTATCCAAGCAGAGGCAGAGGCAACTGGGGCAGAGATTACCTTTAATGTGTAACCAAAAAGTTCAAAACTGTAAAGCTATTCATAATAATATAAATTAGTCTATGATTCTTACATCACTATTAAAAAAGAATACTCTGTCATTACCTATTGGTAGCTACTAATAAGTAGCATTAGTAGAGCAAGAAGCTATTAGATGATAAAGACCACTACTTTTTCATCTTGCCTGGAATGAGCTATGCCACAGCTAAGCCTAGGTCATACTCTAACAATCTGCCAATGCCATACTTTTAAAGAGGAAAAATTAATTTCAGGATGATTTGTGTATTATTAAGTGGATGGCTAAATCCAGAGAAAACTTTATCAATCTTATCAATATTCCTAAAAATGAGAATATTAGAAAAGCAGCATAAATTGGTAAAACTAGCAGATAGTATGTCAATCAAGGGAAATTGATTTTAGTTCTGCTCGGATACTAGCAAGACATCTGAATGTTGGAGCATATTTAGTCCTTCCCACTCTGTTTTCTCAATTTAAAAAATGAGGGAATTGATCTAAATAGTCATTAAAATCCCTTCTAGATCTAAAGATTTATGATTCTAAGATCCTAAGGAATAAAAAGAAAGAACCAGGGGTGGTTAGGTGGCACAGTGGATACAGTGTCAGACCTGGAGTCAGGAGTACCTGAGCTCAAATTCAGCCTCAGACACTTAACAATTACCTTAATAACTGCCTTGCAATAATCACAATAATATAAAAGAAAAAACATTGAATGACCAGAACTCTGACTAATGGAGGAATAAATCATGAATTAAGAAATATGATGCATAACTCCTTTATTTTGACCAAGAGGTGATAGACCATAGGCAAGGAACAAAGCATACTTAAACCATTATGGTTAATAAATTGATTTGTTTTGTTTTGTTGTTCTTGTATTTTAACATAGAGGATGTTATTGGTCAGAGATGGAAAGAGGAAAAGTCAGGAAATTAAAAAAATACCAAAAAAATCAATAAAACTTTTTTAAAAAGTATGGCAGCTAGGTGGCATAGTGGATAAACCACCAGCCCTGGAGTCAGGAGTACCTGGGTTCAAATCCAGCCTCAGACACTTAATAATTACCTAGCTGTGTGGCCTTGGGCAAGCCACTTAACCCTGTTTGCCTTGCAAAAACCTAAAAAAAACTTTTTAAAAATGTAATGAATCATTATTCATATCTTAAATTAATGAGTCTTCAGGTTAGCACACAGTGATGCTATTTCTAAAATACTCATAGCACAAGTAGTGTCCACATTACAGAGAACTTCTTTCCCTAATCACATTGTAGTGTGGTCACCTAGCAGACAACTTGAGTTTGATTTATCAAGAAAAATTGCATGCAGCTTTTTGCTCCTAGATACTTTTTTGTGAAAATAGCAAACATGTTGTCCTAGTAGCCTGCCTACCAGGACTATGAGCAGGAAGTTTTATTAAGAAGGTCTCGGAATAGTTATAAGAATCAGAATTTTGAGCAATTGAGAAAATGAGAAGAGTCTTGGAACCCAGGCTTGAAATAGGTCATGGATTCAATTGTGACAGTGTGGTTAGAGCCCAGTCATCTACACAGAACATTTAAAAGGATAATTTGGGGCAATTATTCAGATAATGCAGACTCCTAATTATGTTAAAGAGGAAAAGACAGGTAGCTTCAGTCATTAGTTCTTCAGATAGGTTCTCTATACTGCTTAAATTCTCCAAATTATTATTCAGTAAATGTTATTGTCATTGTCTTAAGTAGACTCCCCTTGAGAATATATAATCTGTTATATATGAGGCAAAGGAGTTCATATTTTCAGATATTCATAGGTAAATCCTACTTACAAAACCTCCATCTACCTTCACATTCTATACAACTGCTATACATAATAAACTATTGGTAAAATGCCTTTGAGATTTAAGTCAATGTATAAAAGGTAAATGTGAAATTTAAATAAGAGTCATTCATTTATTTTTTTTGGTATTTTTAAGTTACAGCTCTATACAGGACAGTATTTGAGTGGATAAAAATACTTAAATGTCATCCCTGCCCTCCTAAAATTTGCATTCTATCTTTAGATAAATCAGGTTTAGATTAGAGAAAATCTGTCATTGTTTTTGTAATAATTTTGATATGTCTTGTCTCTTCCTTGAAGTCCCTATTAATTATATATTTTTAAAAATATATTTAGGGGGTGGCTAGATGGCACAGTGGATAGAGCACTGGCCCTGGACTCAGGAGTACCTGAGTTCAAATCCAGCCTCAGACACTTGACACTTGTTAGCTATGTGACCCTGGGAAAGTTAAATAACCATGAATGCCTTTCCCCTCCAAATATTTTAGTGTTTATGGAATATATATATATATATATATATATACATATATTTAACCAAACTTGTTAGGATACATATCTAGCACTTTATTCTCTGAGTGGGTTTTGCTATTTTGTTCATTTTCTTTGAATATATCAAATTGTTTTCAAAAACATTTGAACCATTTCATAGATCTGCAAATAGTGCCTGAATGTACTCCTCTCCATAATCCTTTGATACTGACTATTCCTCTCTTTTGTCATCTTTACTAATTTGTTGGGTGTGAAATCAAGAGTTGCTTTCATTTGATTTCTCTAATAATGATAAAATGATTTGATAAATACTGATAAACTGATAAGTAATTTGGATAATTATTTCATGTACTTTTAAAATAATTTGTAATTTTCATTTTGAGAGTAGTTTGTTCATTTTTTTGACTACATATATATGTATTACATTTTCACTGGTTGACTGTATATCTTCAATATCAGAAATATATGATGACAAGATTTTTTTCAGTTCCCTATTTTCCTTCTTATCCCATTTGTATCAATTCTGTCCTTGAAAGTGCTTTTCATTTTAGAAGAAACAAAATCATCAAAATTATTTTTTTTATCTTATGCTTGTTTAAACATTTAATCCCTAGCCATAGCTATTAAAGACACCAGATCTGGTTCTATTTTTTTTTTGTTTTATGTAATGGTTTTTAATATTCAAGTTACCTATCTATTTTGAGTGTATTGTGGTATATGGTGTAAGATGTTCTGAACTTAATTTTTGCAACATTCCTTTCCAGTTTTCCCATAATTCTTTCCAACAGGAAGTGCCTTTTAAGATAATTTATGTCTGTTTGAGTTCAATTATTTCTGATTCTTTCTCATCTAGTCTTTTTCATTGATCTACTTTCTAGTTTTTAAATTGTTCTTAATAATTTTAATGATTACTGCTTTATAACACATATGAGTTTGGAAATGTTATTCTCAGTTTGATTCTTAAGTAAATAGTTTTTAATAAGCTAGAGTAACTATCACACTAGAGTTGTTTTTTGCTTCCCCTCAAGCTGGTTTAAAATTTTGATTTCAGTGTTTTTCAACAGGGGCAGAAAAATAGCTTTCAATCATTAAAATAAACATTTATATCTGAACATAATGAAATGTAATTAACTAGAACACTAACTGGGTTGGAAGGAAATAATTGAGCAATGCTTAATTATCTTTAAAAATCATTTGAATTTTTTATTCAGGAGGAACATATTCTTGTCTTAATGACAAGTAATGAGTATACTGGTCAATAACTATACATCAAGTTATATTGGACCTTAGGATAGATTTTGAGGTTGAAAAGAAGTTTCAGAAATATCTCTATGCATTTGACTATACTATAGAGACAGAGTTAATCTCTCTCTGATCTGAGTTCTACTTGCTTTAGATGCACTCTATAGTTTAGATTGAATACAGGTAGAAAAATAGAATAGTATCATTTAACAGACTTACATAAAGATGCCATAATTCCCATCCAGTACAATTCTTGCATTTCTCTATAACAAACAAGCTCCAAGTTCTTTAACTCCCATGCTAAATATATATATATATATATATGTATATATATATATATATATATATATTATTATTATTATTATTATTGCAAGGCAATGGGGTTAAATGGCTTGTCCAAAGACACACAGCTAAGTAATTATTAAGCTAGATGGTATAGCAAATAGATCTCTCCTGACTCTAGGGCCAGGACTCTATTTGCTATACCATCTAGCTGTCCCTCTCAAATCTTTAGAACAAAATTTTTTGGTAACAAAGTATTGAAACAGAACAAATGATCATTAATGATGGAGTGGTTAAACAAATTGTGACACATGAGTGTAACAGTAATATAAGAAATGACAGATATGATACATACAAAGAAGTTTAGGAAGATGTATGTGAATTTAGCAGAGCCAGAAAAACAGTATATACAATGATAACAAAAATGTAAGAGGAAATAAATACAGATAAATAGATAAAACTGAATATTGTGAAATTATAATGACCAAATTTTACCCCAAAGAAAATATATATACAGATACTTTTTTTTCTCTTCCTTTACAGAGGTGAACCCCACAAACAATTGCTCAGCTTTTTCAATGTTGGTTAGTTTTGTTAAGTTACTTTTGGACTGTGTTTTATTCATTGTTATAAGAAATCTCTAGGAGGATAAGAGGAAGGATACATTGAAAAATGTAGATATTATAAAAGCAAACTGTAGCAACAGAATCTATTTTTAAGTTTAAAAAAATTGCCAATAGTAAATTAAATGACATTCTTGAAGGGCTGCCAAAAAAACTTTTTTTAAAATGCTTTTTTTTTGGTGTATCATTGAACTAGTAATCATTCTCTAATCATTGAAAAAGTAAAAAAGAGATACACAATAAGTCAAGAGTCATACATGTCTTCTGCTAACAAGGTATATGACTTTAAATAAGTCATTTCCCATTTTGAGCTTAAATATTTTTTCATCAGTAAAATGACAGGGTTGGACCAGATATTTCTAACATCTTATCTAACACTGACATTCCATAATTCTATACCTAAAGCTATCATAAAGTCTAATGCTGAACAAAACTCAATGTAGTCTCACTTCTTCATTTTGTAGGAAATCGAGCTCCATATTGGCAGAAGTTGCTTGCAATGTCCATCAGTCATCTGGCCTTAACTATCCATTTTAAATCACATGATTAGAGATGTCAAAACAAGAGTTGTAAATGGAGAGAATTTGGACTATGTTTTACATTAATGTACACATGTGTCTAATGATATGTGTGTATGTATAAATTTTCAGGATGTTAAATAATGCATTGGATTTTTTTCTGCTGACGAGATGATTAAAGAAACAGGTCAAGTAGGGGTATATGTGTGTGTACCCGTACATGTGTATATGTATGTATGTATGCATGTATATATACTTGTATTAATATATACTGTACTTGTATTAATATACACTTATATATATATACTGAGGCTATGTATATATATACTTGTATTAATATATATATACATCATAGATTTGCACATTAATTATATTTATATCTGAAAATATATATGTATATTTTTGTATGTATTCTTCATCATTTATAACCTTGTTCTCCTAGAAGTAAGATTGATTCTGCTGTCATTTGCAATAAAGTGATGAATCCTAAGGCAAAAAGGCACAATTTTTAAACTGATTCATTAGGAAATATTTCTAAGAGCTTGAAATTATTGCCTATCTTTAAATCTTGCCAATTTTCTTTGCCCTCTGGTTTTTTAATCAATCTAAAAATGGAATAATGGAGGTTTGTTAAGGATTGGAGCAAAAATGTAGATCCAGTGAAAGTTATTACCAATTTTGTGTTTCTAGAGCTTTCATTTTGGGGAGGGGAGTTATTTTTTAATACTCTCACATCATAAGTTCCTCAAAATTATTTAAATAAGCAATAACTCAAACATTTACTAGTTGCATGACTATGGATAGGCAAGTCAACCTTTGTGAACCCCAGGCAACTCTCCAAGAATAAATCTGTTGCATAGGTTTTGTGATAGGCATGATGAAAGAAACTGCCAGATAAATGAAATCACAGGGTTTTGTGGGGTTTTTTTTGACGGATTCTAGTTTTGCTAACTACAGTCTATGTGATCTTGGGTAAGAAACTTAACCCCTTTAAATCTCAGTTTCTTCATCATTAAAGTAAGTAAATTCCTCTAAAGCATCTTCCATCTCTAAATCCATGATGCAGTGAATCAATGAATAACATAAGTGGTGCTGAGTTCATCCTTTTTCCTTTAGAATGGACTAGAATTGAAGAAGAGTTTAAATATTCAGAAGCAAGAGTTAAAAGTTCCCTACAGAGTGCTAAAGATGCCTTTTTCTCTGATTCATCAACATGGGGAAGAGGGGGAAATATCCTTCCTTGACAGGATCATATACTTCTTCCTCACCTCAAGAAAAGTCTCCTTCTAGACTACCACAGGCCTGTATCACAGTGCAGGACAAACATCCCTTGGGAAGCTTCCCTCTCCTGAGCCCCACCTAGCTGCCAAACAAATAAGGGGTGGGAGGAGATGGTAGTACTATATCCAAAGTCTCCTGTGTTCTTTATTTAGCATGTCTATCTCTATATCTCCCCAACACCAGCACCCACAGACCACTTCCAACTGTTTTTGCCTTGGGTTAAAAAATTCTTAGTTAAAATTCCACCTTTTATTCAGGCTCCCCAGGGTTATAAACTTCCTAAATCTAGAACCAATCCTTTTTTTCAAAAAAAATATATTTTTTCTGTTTTGTCAGTCATTTCAGTTATGTTCAAATCATCATGACCCCATTTTGGGTTTTCTTGGCAAAGATAATGGAGCAGTTTTCCTTTTCCTTCTCTCACTCATTTACAAGTGAGGAAACTGAGACAAACAGGGTGAAGTGACTTGTCAGGTCACTTTATAATAGTGTCTGAGGCTATATTTGAATTCAGGTCTTTCTGTTCCTAGGTCTGGCAGTATTTCTACTATGCCACTGAACTACCTTAATAATGAAATATTACTTGATCCTAAAGAGAAGCTAAATTGTTCCAGGCTTCTTTCTCTATTTTCATATGGCTCAATATAATAGCTAGACTAAATAGGTTCTTCTAGAATTAGTCCAGCTAATTAGAACAATTGGACCTTGATCTCTTCTATCAGACTTTCTTGTATTATTAGACTTGACTGTCTCTTAGTCCTACAGAAAAAAAAAAAAATGGAGGTGGTTTCAACAGACTCAATTAGCATTGCTATTCATCTATTCCAAACCCTTCATTCTATAAATGAGGAAATGGATGCAAAGTGAGGGGAAGTACCATGTTCAATGTCATAAAACTAGCTAGTGGCAGGTTTGGGGTCTAAAACCAGATCTATTCACACTGAGACTGGCATTCTTTGTTTTTCCAGAGGACTACCACTTAACAGCCTATCAGGCCGGATTTTAAAGGTGCCCTTCTGAATTTAGGCACCATAGGATCAGAGATTTAACATGTGAATGGATACCAACAGATATTGTCATTTTATAGAAGAAGCCAAGGTCCATAAATGACTAATTCAGAGTCATATAGGCAGTAAGTAGTATGACAAAACATAGAACCCAGGTCCTTGGACTCCAAATTCAATTTCCCTTATTTTATATCTAACCACTGCTAATAATTATGATAAAGTTGGATGCAATTCAAGGATCCCAAATATGATTTTTCCTTATGAAATTACTAGAGATATATCCCACTGGAAATCATGTGGAATTCCAAGAACATGCATGCAATGCTTAAAAATATAAGGATCTTTGATTCTAAGGAAAGCTTTAGGGGCAGCTAAGTGGCACAGTGGATAGAACACCAGCCCTAGAGTAAGGAGGACCTGAGTTCAAATCCAACCTCAGACACATAATAATTGACCTAGCTATGTGACCTTGGACAAAACACTTAATCCCAATGCCTGGCAAAAACCAAAAAAAAAAACTAAACTAAAACTGAAATAATTAAAGCTTTAACTATAGTGCTCTGAAATTTAGAGTATAGTCATAATTCAGCAGGTCATGTGGAAAAAGTAACAAATTAACAAACACCAATTAATTAAATAAGAAGGTAAAGATGCTATGTCTCTTCTTTAATTTTCTCTCTCTCCCATTCCCCATCTGCAACAGCTAATACTCTCCTGGCAGAACTTAACATGGGTCTTTTCCCACCCACATCTGCGTACTTTATGTTCTGGTATCTGAAGCCTCTGCCCACCAAAGCAAATTTTGGGGTTTTTTATTTATTTATTTGTTTGTTTGTTTGTTTTTAAATTACAAAATTTCCTTCCACCCTCCCATCAGTGGGGAACAGTCAGGTTAACATTATGCATACATATTTTTTTGATAAACATGTTTACAGATTAGTTATTTTTGGTATGAGGAATTAGGATTAAGAGTAAGAGATACATAAGAGATAATATTTATAAAGTATTTGTTAGACTCTGAAGAGTTGAGGTTTTCTTTTTGTGTGTTTCGTTTTGTTTTTCTTCCTCTGGATGGGGTTTACATTATGCATAGTCGGTCTAATATAGTTGTCCTAACTCTCTGAACTGCTGAGAGTAGCTGCTTCCATCAAGGTTGTTCATCTCACCATGTTGTTGTTAATGTGTACATTGTTCTCTTGGTTCTACTCCCTTCAATCAGCATCAGATCCCATGAGTCATTCCATGCTTCTCTAGAGTCTGATCCTTTTTTTTTTAAGGTTTTTGCAAGGCAGTGGCTTGCCCAAGGCCACACAACTAGGTAATAATTAAGTGTCTGAGGCCAGATTTGAACTCAGGTACTCCTGACTACAGGGCCGGTGCTCTATCCACTGTGTCACCTAGCCACCCCTAGAGTCTGAACCTTTATAGTTTCTTATAGAACAATAGTATTCCACAGTATTCATGTACTATAACTTGTTTAGCCATTCCCCAATTGATGGGCATCCCTTCAATTTCCAATTCTTTGCTACTCCAAAAAGAGCTGCTATGAATATTTTGGGACATGTAGGACTTTTCCCTTTTTTAAAATTTCTTCTGGATATACACCTAGAATTGTAATTGTGGGTCAAAGGGTATGAACAGTTTTATTGTTCTTTGGACATAGTTCCATATTGCTCTCTAGAATAGTTGGATTCATTCACAACTCCACCAGTAATGAATCAATGTCCCAATCCTCCCCAAACCTCCCCAACATTGATCATTTTTCCCTTTTTTCTCTTCTTGGCCAATCTGATATATATGAGGTGATACCTCACTGTTGTTTTAATTTGTATTTCTCTAATTAATAATGATTTGGAGCAAATTTTTCACATGATTTTATATATAGCTTTAATTTTTTTCATTTGAAAAATGTCTGTTCATGTTCTTTGACTATTTATCAGTTGGGGAATGATTTGTGACGTTATAAAGTTGATGCAGCTCTCTATATATTTTATAAATGAGACTTTTATCAGAACTCCTAGTTGTGAAGATTGTTTCCTAGCTTTCTGCTTTCCTTCTAATTTTGGCAGCATTGATTTTATTAGTACAAAACCTTTTTTAACATAATATATTCAAAATCATTCACTTTGCACCTTATAATATGCTCTAATTCTTCTTTAGTCATAAATTTATCCCCATTCCATAGATCTGACAGAGTATTTCTTAGTCTATTAATTTTTCTATGGTATCGTTCTTTATGTCTAAATAATGTACCCATTTTGGTATAGGGTGTGAAATGTGGATCTTTGCCTAGTTTTTGCCATACTGTTTTCCAGCTTTCCCAACAATTTTTATCACATAGTGAATTCTTAACCCAGAAGCTTGTGTCTTTGTCCAATAGTAGATTGCTGCACTTGTGATGACTGCCACTTTATGCTATAGTTTTAGATTTGGTAGAACTAGGTTACCTTCATTTACATTTTTTTCATCAGTTCCCTTGCTATTCTTGACTTTTGATTGTTCCAGATGAATTGTTATTATTTTTTTCTAACTCAGTAAAGTAGTTATTTGGTAGTGTGATTAGTATGACACTGAATAAGTAATTTAATTTTGGTAAAATTGTTATTTTTATTATATTAGCTCAACCTAACCATCAGCATTTTTCCAATTATTTAGATTTCACTTAATTTGGGTAAGAAGTGCTTTATGATTGTGTTCATACAGTTTGGGGGTTTGTCTTGGGAAGTAGATTACCAAGTATTTTATGTTGCCTACAATTATTTTAAATGGAATTCCTCTTTCAATCTCTTGCTCTTGGGTTTTGTTATTTTTATATATATAGGAATGCTAATGATTTATGTGGGTTTATTTTTTATCCTACTACTTTGCTGAACTGTTTCAGGGAATTTTTTAGATGATTTTCTTGAGTTCTCTAAATATACCATCATATCATCTGCAAAGAGTTAAAGGTTTGCTTCCTCATCAAAACTGATTCCTTCAACTTCTTTTTCTTCTCTTATTGCTACTGCTGGCATTTCTAATACTATATTGAATAGTAATGGTGAAAATGGGCATCTTTTTTTCCCCTGAACTTATTGGAAATGCCCATTTTTATGTTTATTCCCATTAAATATAAAATTTGTTGATGGTTTTAGATAGATGCTATTTTTTTTTAAAGAAATCTCTATTTATTCCTAAACTTTCTAATGTTTTTAATAGGAATGGGTGTTCTATTTTATCAAAGGTTTTTTCAGAATCTATTGAAATAATCATATGATTTCTGTTGGTTTTGCTATTGATATATTTAGTAATGTTGAATGTTTTCCTAATGTTGAACTATCCCTACTTACCTGGTATAAATCTTACTTGATCATTGTATATTATCCTAATAATAACTTGCTATAGTCTCATTGCTTAAATTTTATTCAAGATTTTTGCATCAATTTTCATTAGGGAGATTGGTCTATAATTTTCTTTGTCTGCTTTGGTTCTTCCTCATTTAGGTATCAATACCATGTTGGTGTCAGAAAAGGAGTTTAGCAGAATTTCTCCTATTTTTTAAATAGTTTATGAAGATTTGGAATTAATTGTTCACTAAATGTTTGGTAAAAATCACTTGTAAATCCATCTGAACCTGAAGACTTTTTTTTTAGGGAGTTTATTGATGATTACTTCAATTGCTTTTTATGAAATGGAGTTATGTATGGTATTTATTTCCTCTTCTGTTAATCTGGGCAGTTTGTACTTCTGTAAATATCTATTTCACTCACTTTATCCAATTTATTGGAATATAGTTGTGGGAACACAGGCTATTCTAACGGACTGCCACCTGGACAGTCTCAGAACTAGCATGCCGCCCTGAGAGATAAGGTATGCCAGAGTCCTTGGGAGCTGGACATTCTGCCCCACAGAACAAGGGCACTAGACACAGCCGTGTTTTATTGCCTCCTCCCTAACATACCCCTTTATCCTGTAATGCAAGATGCAGCACATTCCCCACTTGTTTATCCCCCCAATTACCTCATTATACTTTGTTCTACCCCGAAAGACCTAACACTATATATGCAATAGCTAAGCAGTAATAAAATTGAGCTGGAAGCTTAAGGCAGTGATGGCTTGATTCCTTATTCTCAGCTCCCCTCTGGGAGGGAGGTGATCTCTGTGGGCCCCAAGGTGAAGCAAGCCACAACATATAGTTGAGCAAAGTAGCTCCAAATTATCACCTTTATTTCTTCCTCATTGGTGGTTAGTTCACCCTTTTCATTTTTGATACTGGTAATTTGGTTATCTTCTTTTTTTTTAATCAAATTAACCAAAGGTTTGTCTATATCAGTGGTTTTTCTATAAAACCAACTCTTAGTTTTATTTATGAATCAATGGTTTTCTTGCTTTCAATTTTATTAATCTCTGCCTTGATTTTCAGAATTTCTAATTTGGTATTTAATTGGGGAGACTTCATTTGTTCTTTTTCTACCTTTTTTTAGTTGCATATCAATTCATTGATCTCCCCTTTCTCTATTTTATTCATATAACCATTTAGAGATGCAAAGTTTCCCCTCAAAACTGCCTTGGCTATATCCTATAAATTTTGGAATAATATCTCATTACTATCATTTTCTTGGACATAATTATTGATCATTCCTTTTATATGCTGTTTGATCAACCCATTATTTAACATAAAGTTATTTAATATTCCAATTAGTTCTTGGTTTATCTTTCCCTGACTCTTTATTACATGTAATTTTTATTACTTCCTGGTCTGAGAAGTATGTATTTATTATTTCTGCCTTTCTGTATTTGATTATAAAGTTTTTATGCCATAGTATATGCTCAATTTTTTTTAGGTTTTTGCAAGGCAAATGGGGTTAAGTGGCTTGTCCAAGGCCACACAGCTAGGTAATTATTAAGTGCCTGAGACCAGATTTGAACCCAGGTACTCCTGACTCCAAGGCTGGTGCTTTATCCATTAAGCCACCTAGCTGCCCCATATATGCTCAATTTTTATAAAGATGCCATGTACTACTGAGAAAAAGTCTATTCTTTTCTATCTCCATTAAGTTTTCTCCAGAGGTCTATCATATCTAAGGTTTCTAAGATTTCATTCATCTTCCTAACTTTCTTCTTTATTTTCTTGTTATATTTATCTAGTTCTGAGAGAGGGAGATTAAGGTCTCCCATTACTAAAGTTTTGCTATCTATGTCTCCTTGTAATTCACTCAGCTTTTCCTCTAGTAATTTGGATGCTATACCACTAGGTACATACATTTTTAGTAATGATATAGCTTCATTACCAATGCTGCCCTTTAAGAAGATGTAGTTTCCTTCCTTACCCTTTTAAATGAGATTGATTTTTGCTTTTACTTTATCTGAGAGTAGGATCACTATCCCTGATTTTTTTAACTTCAGCTGAGGCATAATGTATTTTGCTCCAAACTTTTACTTTTATTGTGTGTATCTCTCTGCTTCAAATGTGTTTCTTGCAAAAAAAAAAAAAAAACATTGTAGGATTCTGGTTTTTAATCCATTCTGCTATCTTTCCATTTTATGGAACAGTTCATCTCATTTACATTTTACAGTTAAGATTACTAATTCTGTATTTCCCTCCATGCTTTCTCCATTTATATTTTCTCTTTCCTCTTATTCTTCCTCACCAAAATTTTACTACCTTTCCCCTTTAACTTTTCATTTAAAAATTTTTCTTTCCGTTTATTTTCACTTATACCTTCACCTTCCCTTTTATTAGTCTCTTCTTCCCTTGTCTTTCCCTTTCCCAGTCCCCTCCCCCTTCCCTGTGGATAGGATAGATTTTTAAACCCAAGTGGGAATGTATTTTATTCTCTCTCAGGGCTTAATCTATTGAATAGCATTTACTCAGCATTCACATTCTCCCTTCTTTCCCTCTAAAGTTATAAATCTTTGTGCCTCTTCCCTTAGTGTTATTTTTCACTCTAGTACTATTAATCAGGTAACAATTACAGTTTGAGTATTTGATTGCTTGATAAACTCACATTGTTATCAAGGTATCATCACAGATTATTTGCTTGATTGCTTGATAAGCAGCATTGTCTCAAACAACATCAAATTATAATTATAATCATTTTTTCCTCACTCCCTTTTCAAGTATCTTTCAAGTACACACAATCCTCCTCAGGGTCCAAAGTATCAACCAAAGACATATCATTTCTTGAACTATTTGTGCCCCTCCCCACAGTTCTATTTTCTCTCACACTTTACCCACCCCACCTCACCACCCAGGGTACTTAACCCCTTGATAAGTGAAGCAAAGGTTAAGTCAAACCCTGATCTAATTAACTGCAAGAATCTTTAAGGTCTCTAAGTACTGGGAGTCTCTGGAGGTCTCACCTGAGAGCTTTACAAATGATTGTAAATTATGGGATATGCTGATGCAGGACCTCACAGTTTTTGATGTCCTCATTAGACAAAGTAGAATTAGAGTAGGTTAAAGGATAATGAGACACTTAAGTTTAAAATTAACACATCTGCTTTTCTTTAGGGCTTTTTGTCTCAAACTTAGTGCTGTCATCTTGGTCCTCTTCAAAGTAATAGACAAGACCCAACTATACACATATCCTTTAAGTCCATTCTCTTCAATTATATTCTACCCTCTATTTCCTCCTAAGAGAATAAAGTTCTGAAGAATTAGAAGTGCTATGTCTTCCCTTTTAGGGTTGTATACAATTTGATGGTCTTGACCAGCATTTGTTTAGTTTTGTTTTGTTTTTCCTTCCCCTTTTCATTTAACTTTTTTATGCAACTCGAGTCATGTATTTAGCAATTGAATTTTCTGTTCAGTTCTGGTCTTTGTGTCAGAAAATTCTGGAATTCCTCTAATTTTGTTGAACATCCCTCTTTTTTCCCTGACAGCATATGCTGAATTTTGCAGGCTAGTACATTCTGGGTTGTAATCCCAGGTCCTTTGCTCTCTGATTTATAGTATTCCAGATCCTCCTATCCTCTAATGTTAAAGACATGTCCTGGGTGATTGTGTTTCTTTTGTATTTGAATTGTTTTCTCTTTGCTGCTTGCAATGTTCATTCCTTTATTCGAAAGTTCTGGATTTTGGCTATTAACAGCCCTTGGAGTTTTTATCCTGGCTCTCTTTCTGGAGGGGTTCAGTGGATTATCTTGTTCTAGTAAATTTGGACAGTTTTCCATTATAATTTCCTGTATGATGTTTTCCAGGTTCTTTTATTTTGATCTAGGGTTTCTAATAGTCAGATGATTCATAGATTGTCTCTCCTGTATCTATTTTCCAGGTCATTTATTTTCCCTAAAAGGTATTTTACATTTTTTTCAATTTTTTTCACTCTTTATTTTGTTTTATGAATCTTGTAATCTTGTAGATTTATTCGTTTCTATTTGTTCAATTATAATTTTTATGGTTTTATTTTCTTCAGTTAGCTTTGTGCTTCCTTTTCCAGTTGGTTATTTTTACTTTTAATGGAATTGATTTATTTGGTCAATTTTTCATAGTTTTCCTGCATGACTCTCATTTCTTTTTCCATTTTTCTTCTTCCTCACTTCTTTGGTTTTTAAATTCTTTTTTAAGCTGTTTGATGAGCTTTTGTATTTGAGTTCAATTTATAGACAGTTTAGATACTTCCCCTGTGAGTGATTTTTCACTGATTTCTTCTTCAGACATGGCATTGTTATCATCTTTGTCTGTAAAGTGGGTTTTTATAGTGAGCACTTTTTTCGCATTTTTGCTCTTCTTTGTTGTTTTAGCTCTGCTTCTAGGGTAAAGGAAGTATGGATCGAAGCTTTTTTTTGGTGGGGCAAGGGTCTGTTCCCTGGCTTGTTGTTGATCAAGATGTTGCCTATTCAGGCTAGGCCTTGCTTTTGCAGATGTTTTCTTTTTCCTCCTTTATGTCCAGGTTCTGACATAGCAGTGTTTTGTTCCCAACTCACTCCTATCTTTTACCCTGGTGTTTCCAGAGTTAGCAAATTTGTTTTTAAAACCTGATTTGAAGGCACTTTTTCATGCTGTTTTTCCCAGAATGTGATCTGTCAGTAACCTAGAATTGCTAGTGCTGTCTCTGTTTTGAATTCTACAATTGAGGATTACTCTAAGGGGCTAAAAACATGCTTAGCCTGGAAGCTAAGAAGAATTGTTCTAAGAGCTTGAGTAGTTTGAGAATGAGAGTATAGCACCGGTCAATGTCTTCTTATTCCAGTTTTAAAAAGAATTTTGAAAATGAAAAATCTATTTAAAATAAACTTTCAGAAAACTTCATTTTCCTTGCATGATTATTATGTGCGCAATGACAGGAAAACCATTCCCAGTAATATTTTCCAGTTATTAAAATAAAAGGCCCTGCTGTTCTCTTTGCAAAAATGTAATTTTGTATTTTTAATTTAGATAATTCAAGGATCCCTAAGAAGAAATGAACTGATATTCATGAAGCCTGATTTGCTATAATCATTTCTGATGTTCTGTATCCATAAAATTTTAAACATTTGTGTTCCCATTTTTGGTCAGTTATATGGGAATTACATAGGAAAGTAAAGATCAACTCAGATTTCCAGGAGTTAGAAGAGCTAGTTGTCTCCACTTTTTTCTTTTCTCTTTGAAGTAATTGATAGATTATTTTTTTTCTCTTGCTTATGGAACTGATAGTTCAAAACTTCAATGTGAAAGAAGATAAAAAGATACTTTAATTTTTTAGAAAAAGAATTTAAAAGTTCATTTAAAATTCTAACTATTTCACTCATAGGTCTAGCCTTGAACAATAATTAATCAAACAGCAAGTCTTTATTAAGTGCCTACTCTGTGTCAGGCACTATGAATTTATACCAGGAATGCAAAAACATAAAATTAAAACAGCAGCTGCAACTCAAGGACTATACTAAATTTTTGTTATCAAAGCAAAAATTGAAGAAAAAGAAAATATTTAATGTAAACAAAGAAAAATAAAGATGTGATACAATACATCAAAGTATTCAAAAAAATTCTAGAAATAAGTATGATATAAAAAAACTTATAATGTCAAGGAATCTCTTGAATCTGGTGCATCTGCCTGTGGATATCTGGTTTTCCTTCTGCTATTTCAACTAGGAAGTTATTCTTAGAGATTTCTTTGTAAGCTTCTTCCTTAAAAACACCTGGAGCCAGGGGCGCCTAGGTGGCGTAGTGGATAAAGCACCAGCCTTGGAGTCAGGAGTACCTGGGTTCAAATTTGATCTCAGACACTTAGTAATTACCTAGCTGTGTGGCCTTAGGCAAGCCACTTAACCCCATTTGCCTTGCAAAAACCTAAAAAAAAAAAACATCTGGAGCTGCTAAGTGGCAAAATGACTGAAGTACTGGGCCTAGAGTTGGGAAATTTCATCTTTCTGAGTTCAAATCTGAACTCTGACACTCACTAGCTGTGTGACTGGGCAAGTCACAACTTTATTTGTCACAGTTTCCTTATCTATAAAACGAGCTTCAGAAGAAAATGATAGACCATTCTTCCTTTACATTTTTACTATTTTTCCCAAAAGATGCTTCCTAAAAGTATCTGGAAGTAAGTGAACTATGAATCTTTTCTATCTATTGGAATTTCATCTGTTCTCATATGCTTCAATTCATAATATTTCCTACCCTAAATCTAGGAAATCTGAAGTACACTCCTGACTATTCTCCAATTCCAAATGCCTGGTTTTTTTTTTCAGATGGTAAAATGCACAAAAAAAAAAGCTAAACCTAGCCAGTTTACACAGAAGACTAATCAAAAAATATAGGACTATGGTTCAAAAATTTCGTGCCTTGTTGGAATGAAGACCAAACTTGATGGACTTGCTCATTCCATCAGTGCAACAATCAGAGACAATTTTGGACTATCTGCAATGGAGAATACTATTTTTATCCAGAAAAAGAATCATGGAGTTTGAATAAAGATCAAAGACTATTACCTTTAATTTAGAAAAGAAGAAAACTTTTTCTTATTAAGTAATGATGCTATCTCTTATACTTTCTTTTTCTACCCTTAAGGATATGATTTCTCTTTCATCACATTCAACTTAGATCAATGTGTACCATGGAAATAATGTAAAGACTAACAGACTGCTTTCTGGGGGGGAGGGAAGGAAGATAGGAGAAAAACTGTAAAACAAATAAAATCTTAAATTATTAAAAAGATTCATGCCTTGGTTCTTTGATCCATTGAAATACCATGAGCCTTTTTAGTATAATTTTTAAAATGTATGTATACATACAGTAACATGACTTGAAACATGCCTAATTCTCCAATGTTGACAATAGATTATCTTAAAATGAAGGATAAGGGCTCCTTCTGTGTAGAATTCCATGAACAACTACAAGTGATGTTCATAAAGATCACAAAACAATCTTGAGTATCAGGTCCTCTGATTGCCAAAGGACTTGAGACCTCTGAGGCCAGTAAACATATATAAGGGAATAAGAAAGGATTCAATTAATTGTTGTCAGGCATTCAGCTGTTTCTGATGTTCAAGATACATAGTCATCATCATACAAATTCTTTGTTGTTGTACCACGATAAATGCACCCAGGGTAATACAAAAATAGATATTTAGAGGAAACTATACACACACATGCACAATTCTACTACTCTAATCTTGTTCCTTGATCTCCCTTGTTCCAATACACACAATATTCCCATTTAAGGTTAATAGGACAAGTTAACAGACTTCCAAACTTCCAGGATTGTCCTGCCTTGATCTTTTGCTAGCATCTGCTTTGTAGATAAGCAAACACAGCATAGTGAATAGAGGGGTTGTCCTCAAATCCATTTAAACAAAGTTTTGTTCCTAGATACTTCACTTGGCCAATTAGAGGCAAATCTCAAAACCTATAAGCTTCTGAGAAAGTACCAACCCATAATAGTATGAGGAGCTTCCTCATCTGGGAATTCTACATATTAATGAATCACAAGTCAAATCCTTTTTCCTCTCCTACAAGTACAGTACAGAAAGGAAGGTCACATCCTCATTAGGACTATTGGAAACAGTTACCCTACAACCAAATTTCCTGTCTTCCTGATCATATGAATAGATCTCTACTAATCCTGAAATGAGAATCAGTTAGGCACCTGGTTTTAAACTCTAACCTGACCTGTATTGATTTATACACCATTTATATGGGAATGAAACACATACTCTTAAAATTCTTTTTTTGTCTTCATGTGCATGTGCATGTGATATAACCACACTAATACAATACTTTTATATATGAATATTCATATATTCCACATATGCATACATACATACAGAAAATATGCATAATTGTATTCTAATTAATTTATATATTTATTCTAATTAAAAGAAAAAATTCACATAGATTTATTTTCAAGGACTCACAATTTCTTCCTCTGTCATGGTTGATCATAACCCCTCATATCTATATGATTATATTTTTCTTCATCTTTCTTTCTTCTCACCTTATCTTGCTGTATTTCTTCACATAAATGAACAGCTCAATAACAAAAATGATTAATTTCTTTTGACACTAGGAATACTAGAGCAATATATGCAACACTGGGTCTCCAGGGTGAATTATCTCTTTAGCAATACACGAAGAGAGATAAGAACAGGTTTCCTATTCATTTCAAGTAAGTGGTTGAAAATATGAATTTATTGCATTCAATTTTCTTTCTTCCTTGCTTAAAAAAAGAAATCCAATTCAAAACAAAACACTTGTTTATTGTCATTTCTGTGTTCCAATAATGTATTGGAACTACCTACAACTCCAGAATAATCTCAGATGACTGGATGAAATCCACTAAAATCAAGGCTGGTAATTGGATTGGGGATTTTTGTTCCTTTTGAAAAGTAAGTTTTACCTGTTATTCAAAATAGCACCTATAAATGAAGTTTGTTCCTTGTTTGGTTACAGGAAAAGAACAGGTCAATTCATGCTACTATGATTAAAACAGAAATTTGTTTTTCCTTTCAGAATCTTTTTATAAAAGTGAAGTGGAGTTAACAATCCCAATACAGTAATACAATAAATATTGACTGAAGAAAAATGTCACACATCTCCTGTTGTTTAATGATAGTGGGAGGTCAAATGAACTTTACTATTTTTGGCTTTTTTTCCTCTCTGATCTTAATACAACACTACACTACACTACCATTACACAAAAGAGGTCAGTTTAGAATTTAAATGCAGGTATCAAATCCATGCAAAACTCAAAACCTACTAACATCAGGTATAATTTCTAACAAGATTATAGACAAAATGTTTTCCCACAATAATTGCAATAATTTTTGTCATTTAAAAAAATTATACAAGTTGTTTCTTGAGATTATAAGAACTGTACTCCTATGTTTGCCTAAAAAGTATCCTATAATTATTACAACATAATGCTTCCCTTTGGAGACCAAGTATCTTTTCTAATTTTGCCACAAACTAGTTTCCTGACTTTGGACAATTAACTTCTTTCTTCAAATGCAAAGCAAGGGTGTTAGACTATATAGCCCCTAAAGTTTTAATATTCTGTGACTTCTATTGACTACAAATATGGAAATATAGTCTGTAACCCAGGGTCCATGAGATCTGATCTGAAGGGTTTCTCTTCAAATGATCACTATACTCCCTATCTCTTGCTATCACTTCCACTCTTTTGGAAATCTTGGAATATTGCTTATTTATCTCTCCACAGGGATAAGCAGGTATCCTAGATTCCGTACAAGTACTACAGGAAATGATGTATTTATAAGTTAGAATACAATCTTTATTCCACCCTTAGAGAAAATATTGATAATACAAAGCATTCATAGGGGCCATTAAAAAAAATCTATAAAATTGACTTCTGGCTAAGATGGCAAAGAGAAGTCAGACACTGTTTTAAGATCTCCTGGCTTTCCCTCAGATCTAACATTAATCAAGCCTCTTAAAAGATTTGGATTGACAGAACTCATGAAAGAATAGAAGGGAACAGGGGAGCATGGGCCTGCCAAGGGCAGAGATCAGAGACCGAGCACACCAGCAGAGGAAATTCCAGAAGAAGAAGTTAAATACTTAAATAACCCAATCTTAGAAAATGAAATTCAACAAGTCATCAATGAATTCGCTAAGGAACAATCTCCAAGGCCAGATAGATTCACAAATGATTTCTACCAAATCCTCAAGGAACAATTGGTTCCAATTCTATATAAACTATTTGAAAAAAATAGGTGAAGAAGGAGGTCTGTCAAATTCCTTCTATGACATCAATAACTAAACCAGGAAGAGTTAAAACAAAGAAAGAAAATTATTGAACAATTTCCCTATTGAATAAGAATGCAAAATTTTAAATAAAATATTAGCAAAGCGATTACAGTAAGTTACCAATATCAAGCAGGATTTATCCATGGAATGGTTCAATATTAGGAAAATTAGCAGCATAATTGACCATATAAATAACAAACCCAACAGAAATCATATGATTATATCAATAGTTGCTGAAAAAGCTTTTGATAAAAGACAGCACCTATTCCTATTAAAAAGCACTAGAGAGTATAGAAATGGAAAGCTCCTTAAAATGGAATATTCCTTAAAATGATAAACAGTATCTATCTACAATCATTAACAAGAATTACATATAATGGGGATAAAGTAAAAGCATTCCCAATAAGATTAGGGGTGAAACAAGGATGCCTGTTATCACCATTATTTTTCAATATTGTATTAGAAATGTTAACTTTAGCAATAAGAGAAGAAAAAGAAATTGGAGAAATCAGAATCAATAAAGAAGAAATAAAACTCTCATTCTTTGCAGATGATATAATGGTATACTTAAAGAACCCTAGAAAATCATCATAAAAACTACTGAAAACAAATTTTAGCAAAGTTACAGGATATAAAATAAGTCCACAAATCCTCAGCATTTCTATATATTACTAAAAAGATAAAGCAGTAAGAAATAGAAGGAGAAATCCAAACTTCAGACAACATAAAATACTTAGTCTGCCAAGGCAGACTCAGAAACTTTATGAAAATACCTGTAAAACACTTTTCACACAAATAAAATCACCTCTAAATAACTGGACAAATGTCATTTTCTCTTGACTAGACTGAGCTAATATAAATAAAATGATAATTCTACCTAATTTAAATAATTTATTTTGTGCCAGACCAATCAAACATCCAAAAAAAATTACTTTCGTGAGCTAAAAAAATAGTAACTAAATACAAATGGAAGAGCAGAAGGTCAAGAATATAAAATAAATTTATGGAAAAAAATGCAGAGGAAGGTAGCTATACCAGTTCCAAAATTATATTGTAAAGCATCAGTCATCAAAACTATTTGGTACTGGCCAAGAAATAGAGTGATGGATGAGTGGAATAGATTAGGTGCAAAAGAGACAGCAGGAAATGACTATAGTAATCTACTGTTTGATAAATCCAAAGATTTCAGCTTCTGGGATAAAAATCTCACTTTTCAATAAAAGCTGCTGGGAAAACTGGAAGACAGTATGGCAGAAACTAGGCACAGATCAATGTCTCACACCCTCTATCAAGATATGGTGGAAAAAGCTGTAGGATTTAGATATAAAATATAATATTATAAGCCAATTAGAAGAACAAGGAATAGCTTACTTGTCAGATCTATGGAAAGGGGAGTAGTTTATAATCAAAAAAGAGATAGAAAACACTACAAAAACTGAATAACTTTGATTACACACAAACAAAACCATTGAAACTAAGATTAAAAGAAATGTAGTAAATTGGGAAACAATTTTTACAACTAATGTTTCTGACAAGAATAATTTCTAAAATCAATACTGTCAAATTTATAAAAAAAAGTCATTCCCCAATTAATAAACAGTCAAAGGATATGGAAAGGCAATACTCAAAGAAATAAAATCTATCTAGAATCATATGAAAAAGTTCTCTAAATCATTATTGATTAGAGAACTGCAAATTAAAACATCTCTGAGGTACCATCTCATACCTCTCAGATTGGCCAATATGAACAGAAAAGAAAATGATCAATATTTCAGGACATGAAAGAAAAACTGGGATACTAATTCACTGTTGGTAGAGTTGTGAACTTATCTAACCTTTCTGGAGAGTTATTTGGAATTATGCCCAAAGAAAATTTTAAACCTTTTTGATTCAGCAATACCACTAACTGGATCTGTATTCTGATGAGATCATGAAAAGGGTAAAAATTTCACATGTATAAAAATATTCATAGAAGCTTGTGTTATAGAGGCAAAGAACTAGAAACTGAGGGGATGCCCATCAATTGAGGAATGGCCAAAGAAATTGTGGTGTGTGATGAAACACTATTGTTTTAAAAAATCATGAAGGGGGCAGCTAGGTGGTGCAGTGGATAGAGCATCAGCCCTGGAGTCAGGAGTTCTTGAGTTCAAATCCGTCCTCAGACACTTAATAATTGCCTAGCTGTGTGGCCTTGGGCAAGTCATTTAACCCCATTTGCCTTCCAAACAAAACTAAAAAAAAATCATGAGGGATAGGATTTTAGAAAAGCCTGGAAAGACTGGCATGAATTAACCCTAAGTGAAATGAGGAGAACCAGAGGAACAGTAAACACATTAACAACAATACGGGGTGGATGATCAACCATGATGGATGTATTCATTTCAGCAATACAATAATCAAAGACAATTATAAAAGACTTGTGATGGAAAACACCATCCCTATCCAGAGTAGGGACTGTGGAGTTAAATGAAGAACAAAACTCATTATCTTCAATTTTTAAAAATTGTCTTATGTATTATGTCATTTTTTCCCTAATGTATTCTTTCTTCCATTTGGACCTGATTCTTTTCTCACAACATGTTCAATATCAATCTATGTTTATCATGGTAACAAATATAGAGATTATAAATGAGAATGTTTTCTTTCAGGGGAGGGGGAAGGAAATAAAGGGAGGAAGAAAAACTGTAAAACTCAAAACCTTGCAAAAAACAAATAATAAAAACTACTGTTGCATGTAGTTTGAAAAACAAAAAATAAAATATTTAAATTTTAAAAAAAATTTATAAAATTTTCTTTCATCTCCTGTGATTCCCATTTTCTTTCCAGATTTTAAAGTTCTATAGTCACAATACAATCTCAGGTTATATACTCCCTTTAGAAGACAAAAAAAAAAAATATGTGTTTGCCAAATGGGCAAGACTAAGTATCACTTTTCCCAATGATGCAGATTCCCTTTCTTTCCTCCTCACACTAATGCCACCATCCTATGGTTTGATCTTTCCCCAGAAGGTATACACTTAGGATTCCTATAAAAACAACATTTTAACTTTTAATGAGACTCTTTTACCCCACAGATAATGACTAGACTTGGTTTAGACTCCTATAAAAGGAAAATGTACTTGGGACTGTTTACCAGGAATCCCCTTCCTTTTATATTCTCAGCATAGAAATACTTATAGAAAAACTTATAGTAATAATGTCTCCCTCATTCCCTTTTTTATGGCTTCAATCCCATTAAGGAGAAAAAAGAATCAGTACTAGTACCAATAGATTTAATAAGGCTTGATGACATTCTCCCCTGGAGAAAGGGACTGGGATCACTTTATTGTGTGGGTTTCCCAACAATAAACTTTCCTCTGTGTATCTTTCCTGGTTCTCTAACAAGAAAGCCATTCAAGAAAATACTATGGTTATATTTCCTTTTCTTGGAAGACCATTCTTTTGTGGTTCTTTTCAATACCATCCCTAATTGGCAATAGGCAAATTTTCCCATGAAAGTTGTCTTCTATGGATAATTTTGTTTAATTTGTGATAAAGCATTATTCTCAGGATGCATTTTTAGCACCCAGATTTAATATTTTCTATGCAATGATAATCTCACCAAACACAAATATATACTATCTGCATTACTGTCCAGGAGAATGGGGAGATACAGAAGAAGATAAATTCAGGGTACAGAGTTCCTGAATTGTAGGAATGTAATTATTTGGTATTATAGGTTTAAAGAGAAAAAGGAAACATAAATTACAAGAATCCAAGCATTTAAGTGATTTTAAACAATTTTAATCAATATTTGCAATTTTTAACTTGTTAACTACCAGCTAAAGTTTAAGTCTAGAAATGAGCAAATTAATATTAAATTATGCATAAGCACAATGAAAAAAACCAAAACTTTCAAAAATTATATTACCCTTGTTAGAATTGACAAAGTCAATGATAACATTTACAGGAAAGTAAATGACAAATTCAGAGTTAACGCATTTAGTCAGCACTTTGTCTTTACAATGAAGAATAAATGATTTAATAATTTACTATGTGGAATTAATTCTATCAGCTGGTTTGTGCATTATCCAACTGAAATTTAAATGTCCCTCCACTTAATCAACATAAATGAGACCTTAATTAACTAACCAAATAAATGGGCAGATTAGGAAATCAAGTAATACAAATGCTTTTAACTATAGACATAATCAGTGCATACTGGAGAAAGACCAGGCATTGACTTTTTGACATTTAGTCAAATGTTGATTTATTGGTTTTCTACTTGATGTTGTAGACCTCAAGTTTCCTATAAAGTTGAATTTGTTTGGGATATGTTGAGTACATAAAATTAAGGAGGGCTTAGAAAGAAACCTTTAGTTATCCCCTCTCTATTCAAACTCTTCCTTAGAAATAATCTCCCCTTAATTCTATTCTCCTAACTATCTCATTAACTATGATCAGGCTATATGATTTCTCACAGAAATCAGAGTTTTATATGGTCAAAGACACCAGGGGATATTTGAATTTGTATACTGATTGACAGTACATAGTAATAGACCTTTCTTTATTGTTCACCAGGAAGTTAAGTACTGAAATACGAGAACTTGGTGTAATGCATAGTCCTAATCTCACACAATTGCACATACACACACACACACACACACACACACACACACACACACACACACACACACACATCTCAAGCTGATGGTTAACAGGATTCTAACATTATTATGCTATAGTTGTTAGATCGAACAATTTCATTTTAGAGACAGAATAATGAATATGAAATTAAATGGCAAGGGAGATTTATGAAAGAAGAAATTTCCAAAGGCAACATTAGTTTCTCTACAAATGAATCCCTCAGTGACCTTGACTGAGTACAATTCTCCCTTCAGCATTCCTGAGACAGGAGATAACAATAAAAAACACTGACCTGGAATTAACCAGATAATTGTAGTCAGGTAGATATATTTTAGGTCCTAACAAGAATGTTTCATTAACTTTATTTCCTCCTATTTTCCTATTAGTCATCATTCATTGCAGAATCATAGTTTATATTTTGAATATAACTTTAGAATTTACAAAGCCTTTTTTGATAATAGCCCACTGGAATACATCCCCTGGGAAGATCCATAATACCTCAAAGCATAAGTCCATAATACCAGAAAAAATAATAATTCAACAATAAATATTTATTGATACTCACTAAGTGTAAGGTACTGTTCTAGGCAGGGATACAAAGATAGACAACTTAGCAGGGAAGAACAAGAGCAAAAATTTCTATGACAATAGAGAAAGTGAGATACATCCCAAAGAAAAAATAAGTTTATGTATTACAAGAAATTTGAAAGAAGAAAAATAAATTCCACCTTGAGGAGTAAAGTAGTAAACAAACATTTCACTCCCTGAAGTTGACTGAACCTTGAAGGGAGAAAAAGAATGTCAGCATTTGGAAATGATGAAAGTCAAGACTTGGGAGATAGCATGAGAATGATATGGAAAAAGAAGGTAACTTCCCTATTTCTGTTGGAGGCACTACTGTTCTTCATTGTCCCAGTTTTGAACCTTGATGTTCTCCTTTACTCCTTTCATATGACATTACACTCTGTTGTGAAGGGTTTCAAACACAGAAAAGCCTCCAGGAGTGTGTTGTTTGGATTTCTCAAGAGACTTTCCTGAAGAAAGTAGGAGAATATCTATGTGGCTTCCAGTGTCCAAACTTTCCAAAACATAGCTGGGGAGCTATGTGTGGTATTTGTTTACCCTCCCCAAGACCAAAAGCAGATATCTGTACCTGGACTATATTTGGTACCTTTCCAGTTAATAAAGGGTAAATTTTCCAAGAGAGGTCCCAAGAACCTCTAGGCAGGTTTGAGAGCTCCAGACATAACACCTGATCAGTAACTTTATTTTCACAAATATTTCTACCTACTCTTAAAGCGGTATTCTCATACCATTACAATAATTGTCTTACAGTGCTCTTTGCTGTTTCAAGGTTTTTAATCTTGTCTCTTCAAGACCTATGGTTGACTATTCCCTATAGAACCTTTTATATTATGCACATAACATAAAAATAATTCACAGAATGATAGAACTTCAGATTTCAAAGAAGCTTCAGAAACTTTATAACCCAAATCACACCTGAAAAACCAACCCTTCTACAAATAGGAATCATATAACATTTAAGGTTTCTCCTAAAACAATCCATTCCACTTCTTGGTAAGTCTAAATCTTAGTTATTTCCTTATGCCAAGTTGAAACTTTTCTCTTTGCAGATTTCATCCATACTCACAGTTCTTCCCTCCTGAGCCAAAGAGGATAAGTCTAGTTCTTCTTTTAAACAAGAGAACTTTAAATTCTTAATGATAGCTATCAAATCCTTCCAATGCTTCTCTTCTCCAGGCTAAATATGTCTAGTTCCTTCAGCCAATATTTATATTGCCTGAACTAAGGGTCTATCAATACCCTGATTGTCTTCTGCTGGATACTCTTTGGTTTGGTAATGTACTTTCTAAGATATGACACCTAGAACTGAACATTTTATTCCAGATATTTTCTGAATATAGCAGTGTACATTGTGACTATCATCTCATTATTCTTGGATGTTTGTCTCTTTTAAATATTTTTAGATTTCTTATCAACCATATAAAATTGAATAATACAATTCCTCCTTCAGGTCCAAAAATCTTGCTCCTTCCTTCTAAAAAAGCCAGCTTGGATGCCATTATTCATTTCCAATACCCAGACAATGTGCTGTTCAAGCAAAAGTGAAGTTGTTTTTTTTTTTGCTTGAATCATCTAGGAAAAAATTCAATTCTAAAATCAACTTGTCTTCATTTCTTTTGTGAATGTAGATACAGAGAAATTTTCTTAGAAGTCTTAATTGAATCAGCTTTTTTTTTCCTAATGTGGAAGGAGAGATACTATGAGTGTATATGTATGTGTTGTGTCTGTATGTGTTTGTGTGTTTGTATGTGCACATGAGTGCATGAATGTGCATAAGAGGCTGGAAAGATTTAACATAGATATAGGGTATTTCCTATCAATAAAATCTTTCAAGCCTCTCTTGATATTAGAAACTAGACATCATGTCATTTGCAAAAACCTTAGTTTGGAGTAACTAATATTAGTGACTGGTCCAAGAGAAAAATTTGGGTTTAACTCAGATGAAATATACTTAAGGCTAGAGTAATCCATTAGGAATATTAGAAGCACCTCAAGGATTCAACATTCTCTGCAGCAGGAAGCAAAATGCCCCCAGGGCGTTAATTAAAATTATGGCTCTCCCTCTCAGTGAATATTTTTACAATCACAGAAATTTCCAGTCATTATTTATGGATGAAGTCCAAAAAAAATGAATATCACATCCATACATAGGAAAGACATGAACAAGCTAGTAAGCTTTATTAAACTCCTAGGCTGAATGTTCTCTCTATATATTTAGATGAATCAAGCTTGACCTTCAATCGAAAAGTGGCATAATGCTGCCATCTACAGTTAAAATGATGAATATCAAAGATCCCAATGGTCAAATAAAGCTGACAATTCCAGTCTGGTGTTGCAAAGGAACATTACTTTTTTTTTTTGCAAGTGAACTTTAATTTATTATTACAATAATTTTGTTATGAGTAAACATAAACCCCCCTGCTCCCCCAAAAAGCTGAGAAACCTCAAGAATAGTGAGAGAGAAAAAAAATGTACTTCAGTCTATGTTCAGATTCCAATGACTCTATCTCTGGAGTGAGTTGCTTTCTATATCATAAGTCCACCAGAGAAGTTGCTTCAATATTTTTCCCACAGTTACTATTACTAGCTGTATTTCTCTCCACTCTATTCCTCCCCACTCTCATTTATTCTATTCTCTCTCTCTCTCTCTCTCTCTCTCTCTCTCTCTCTCTCTCTCTCTCTCTCTCTCTCCTTTCATCCTGGCCCTGTCCAAAAGTGTGTTGTCTCTGAGTACCCTCTCCCTCAATCTTCCCTCTCTCCTATCACCTATTCCTCCCTTCCCTCCCCCATTCCCCCTTATCCCATCCCTTTCTTCTCATTTTTCTCTAGGGTAAGGTAGATTTCTTCACCCTATTAAGTGTATATGTTATTTCCTCTCTGAGCCATTTCTGATGAAAATGAAGACTTACTCATTCCCCCTTGCCTTCCCCCTTTCCACTCCATTGAAAAAGCTTTTTCTTGACTCTTATGTGAAATTTCTTAGTTTCTTCTTCATCTCCTTTCCCTTCCTCCCAGTACTTTCCTTTATCACCCATTGACTCCATCTGTTTACTATATTATATCATTATATTCCACTCCTTCCTGTGCCCTGTCTATATATGTTCCTTCTAACAGCTCTTATAAATCAGAAAGTTCATATGAGTTATCAATATCTTCTTCCAATGCAAGAATACAAACAGTTCAATATCATTAAATTCCTCATTGTTAGTCCTTCTTATCTACCCCCTCTGTGGTTCACCAGAGTCCTGTACTTTGAGATCAAACTTTCTATTCAGCTCTGGTTGTTTCAATAGGAAAGTTTTAAAGTCCCCTGTTTCATTGAAAGTCCATCTTTTCCCCTGAAAGAGGATGTTCAGTTTTGCTGGGAAGTTGATTCTTGGTTGTAAACCAAGATGTTTTGCCTTCCGGAATATCATATTCCAATCCCTGTGAGCCCTTAATGTAGATGTTTCCAGATCCTGTATAATCCTGACTTATACAGACTTGGTAGCTAAATTGTTTGTTTCTGACAGCTTTTAGAATTTTCTCTTTGATTTTGGAGTTTGGGATTTTGGCTGTAATATTCCTGGAAGTTTTTCTTTTGGGATCTTTTTCAGGAGGTGACCAGTGAATTCCCTCAATTTCTATTTTACCCTCTGCTTCTAGGATCTCAGGGAAATTTTGATGTATTATTTCTTGAAAAAAAATGAAGTCTAGGCTATTTTCCTGGTTGTGGCTTTCAGGTAGCCCAATAATTTTTAAATTATTTCTTCTGGGTCTGTTTTCGAGGTTGGTTGTTTCCCCCAGGGAAATATTTCACATTTTCTTCTAATTTTTTACCTTTTTGGAAGAGTTTTATTTCTTCCTGATTTCTTGAAAAGTCATTAGCTTCCTTTAGTTCCATTCTGTATTTGAAGGAGTTATTTTCCTCAGAAAGCTTTTTTATCCCCTTTTCCAGCTGGCCAATTCTGCTTTTTAAGGCATTCTTCTCCTCATGTGCCTTTTCTTTTGCTTTTTCCATTAGGTCTAAACTGGTTTTTAACATATTATTTTCTTCAGTATTTTTTGTACTTCTTTCACCAAGCTGTTGATTTGGTTTTCATGATTTTTCTGCATCACTCTCATTTTTCCTCCCACTTTTTCCTCTACCTCCCTTGCTTTTCAAAATCTTTTTTGAGCTCATCCATAGTCTGAGCCCATTTTCTATTTATCTTGGAGGTTTTGGATATGGGGGCATCAATTTTGTCATCATCTGAGTACATGTTTTGATCTTCCATAGGACTAAAGTGATTCTCTATGGTCAGATTCTTCTTTTCCTGTTGTTTACTCATTTCCTCAGCCCAAGACTAATTTACAGCACTTCCAAGGCTGTGGGGTTTTGGGGGGGGGGAGACACTCCACTAAGACCTTTATTCCTCCAAGGTCTTATGCCCTCTCGCCTGTGCTTTGATATGTAGATGACCACAGCACTTCCCTCTGCCCTAGAGCTGTACGGAGGCATCCTGCTCTGCTATCTTAGTATGGAAGCCCAAACTGAAACCTGGATCTGAGTGTGCTCCTCCCCCAGGGAGAGCAGAGAAATTTCTTCAGTCTCCCCTGACCCCCTACCCTCTGTGAGCTATGCTCTGGAGGTGCAGGCTCCAGATTCTCCAGATTCATGCTGCAGGTTCTGCTGCCCTTGCTCCATCACTTCACACTCACTCTAGTGCAGCAGAATTCTCTCCCCACCCCTTCAAGCTGTTCCAGGGCTGCGCTGCAACCAGGCTTTTTCCAACTCCTCGTCCTGGTGAAACACACCTTTCCAGCAGAACTTCTAAGTTATCTTGGGCTGGGAAAATGTATCACTCAGTTTTTCTGTAGGTTCTGCCCCTCTAAATTTTGGCTAGAGTCATAATTTGATGGCTTTTGGAGTTTGAGGGGGGAAGGAGTTCCCAGGAAATGTTGCCTTCACGCTGTCATCTTGGCTCCACCACCCCCAAGGGAACATTTCTAAAGGTGAACACAGAAGGAAAGGGAGAACAGGCATAAATTTCAGAATAAGAGGCCAATCATTAATATACCCCAAATAATCTTTCTCTAATCAGCTTCATTTCTTCATACTTTTATAAAACATTAGAACCAAAATAAGCTTTTAAGTCGTTTGATTTCTCACATATTTATAATTGAATGAGTGAATGAAAAAGCACTTTTTAAATGCTTTCATTTGTGTGCTAAATGATGAGGATGAAAATACAAATATAAAGATACTCTCTGCTTCCAAAGAGTTTCCATTCAAATATAAGGAGACAACAAATATAGGCTAATAATGACACAAGATGTAGCCATCACTTTAATTTAACAAATCACAAAGTTGGTAAATGAAGATGCTTTTACATCCTTTTCAATAGTAATGGCAGCATTGATTTGATTATAGCTTCAAACCAGAAGAGTTGGGGTAAGGGAAAAGATGCATGTACAACTGTTGCAGGTAAGAAAATGACTGGTACTAAAAGTAAGGCATGCCTAGAGCTGGACTACATTTAGTTGACTATATGGAGCACTCACCAAAAAGAATAACAGTGTGAGAATTCCTAAATTGAAAGTGTCCAAGACATGCTCTCATTAGCAAGACAGTTAATGAGAAAATAGCTAGGGAATAAAACATATAATATTCATTAAAATTCTTTTTCTACTTAAATAACTAGTTCCTTGTAACATATCTCACCAAACAATGGGCTTTTAAAAAATTTATTAATGAAGATATTCTAATGCCCTATTGAATAATACAAGGTTCTTAAAGACCATGAGAAAGTAACACAAGCTCTAGGAAAGATTTTGAGATAAAGCCTATTGGTATATCAGTCTGCTAAGCACTAACTAGTACTGAAGTTGGGGTCCTTGTTGTGTCCAAATCTTTAGAAAAGATATTGGAGCATTTTACCATTTCCTGCTCAAGTAAATTAAGGTAAATAGAGATTTATGTATAGCACTGCATTGCTCATCTGGGTAAGAGCACATGCAAATATCAAGACTTGATTTGATGAAAATGATGAGGAAACACAGAAGTTGCTTAATTAAAAAGGAGAACTTCACAGGATCTACCAGCAGGATAGTTCAACAATCTTTATGATAGCAGGATTTGATTCCATCAAAAGTAAAGTGCAGGAGAAGTTAAGAGAGATGCAGTTCAGTAGGAAAGCAGATGATATTCAATTTTATGCCCTAAATAACAATCCAAAGCACTTTTATGATATCCTGAAGACTATGGGTCAAAAGTCTATGTTGCATCTCAACTACTGGAGGATGATGGAGCCACATTGATTAGTGTTAAGGATATGACCCTAAAGAGATGGGTTGAAAATCAGCATACTATTCTCAACAGACTGTCTTCAATCAATGCTGAAGTCATCGACCTTTTATCTCAGGTTGAAGTCAATCTTTGCCCAATAGGTTTCAACTGAGCTTTTGAAGACCTTTCCTGAAGCCAACACCTGGTGCTGCTTCAATTCCAGATGAGATCTACAAGGGGGATTGTATGGGGAAAGCATTCCTCATATAAAAATTGACTAAGATTTTCTGGGTTATGTGTCAAGAAGAAGTTATACCCCAGGAGTTCAAGGATGCCTCCATTGTCCATCTCTATAAAGGAATAGGGAATAGATTGTCCTGTGACAATCACAGTAAGGGTTTCTTCACTTAGTCATTCTTGTCAGAGTACCCCTTCATAGTCTGAGCCTTCACCTGGAAGATGCTCATCTACCAAGAGCCAGTGTGCCTTAAAAAGAGGCCAGAGGAATGGTCTCTACAGTGTTTCCTGATCAACAATGCCAGAAGAAATGCCAGGAGCAGAACAGAGGTCTATACAGAACATTTATAGATCTCACAGAGGCTTTTGATGCTGTCAGTTGTGAAGATTTATGGAAAATTATTTCAAATTTTGGTTACCCAAAGAAGTATATCATCATTGTACTTTAATTTCATGATATCATACTTACCTTGGTTCTGGATAATGGACAATGCTCTTGCATATTCCTGGTCACCTATGGAGTGAAGCATGTCCTTCCTCCCTAGCTATTTAACATGATTTTTTTCAGTCATGTTGCCAAATATCTTCATTGAGGAAGAACAGTACAGACAGCAAATTCTTCAACCTGAAAAGGTTTACCAGCCAAGACCAAAGTGGAAAAATTGTTGGTACTTGATTTTCTGTTTACAGATGATTGTGTACTCAATGCAGCCTCTGAAACTGAGATGCAACAAAGTATGCATTGGTTCTCTGCAACTTGTGCTAATTTTATCCTAACAATTAGCACCAAGAAAACACAGGTGTTGCATTGGCTAGCACTATACCACTCCTATGTAGAACCATTAGTTATAGCAAATGGGGAAATACAATGATGATGAAATTCTCCAGGTAACCAAAATTTGACATAATTTTCCATAAACCTTCACAACTGACAGCATCAAAGGCTTTAGTCAGATCTATAAATCTTCTGAACAGACCTCTTGCTCCTGGCATTTCTTCTGGAGTTGCTAGTCAGCAAATGCTATATAGATCATTCCTCTATGAATAAGTTCACTTGCCTTGGCAGTGTAATTTCCAGGGATGAGCACATTGATAATAAGGTTGATATACTCATTCCCAGAGCTAGCTCAGCATTAAGGAAAATGGAGGACAGAAATGGCATTAGACTATTAAACTGAAGGTCTACAGAACTATTGTTGTATGCCTGTGAAATCTGGACAGTATACAGTGCCAAGTCAGGAAACAAAGTTGCTTCCATGTGCATTGTCTTAGGAAGACATTTGGCAGATCACCTGGCAGGACAAGACACCAAATAGTGTGGTCCTTTCTCAATTGAAAATGTCAAGCATTCAAATTCTGCTATAGAAAGCACAACTCTTTTGAGCTTAGCACATGTTTAGTATGACAACATACTCTTGTCAATATTATTTTATGGAGAATTCACACAAGGTAAGCACCCAGGGTGGTCAGGAAAAGTTAAACAATGGCTCTCTCAAAGTTTCTCTTAAGAACTTTGGAATTCTTTTCTATCCTGGGCTCCTTGAAGAGCAGCACCTGTCTCTGCCGTCGAGATGTTGATGTCCAAGAAGAACCGAATTGCCATCTATAAACTCCTTTTTAAAGAGGGAGTAATGGTATCCAAGAAGGATGTCTACATGCCAAAGCATTCTGAGCTGGCAGACAAGAATGTACCCAATCTCCATGTCATGAAGGCCATGTAGTCTCTAAAGTGTCATGGTTATGTTAAGGAGCAGTTCCCATGGAGGCATTTCTACTGGTATCTCACCAGTGAGGGCATTCAGTACCTCTGGGATCACCTTCACCTGCCCCCTGAGATTGTGCCTGCCACTCTTCCCAGAAGTATACCTGAGAGAGGAAGGCCAAGGCCTAAAGGTCTGGAGGGTGAGTGACCTGCCTGGCTTACTTGGGGTGAAGCTGACAGAGACACATACAGACTAAGTGCTGCTCCCCCTAGTACTGACAAGAAGGCTGAAGCTGGGGCTGGGTCAGCAACAGAATTCCAATTTAGAGGTGGATTTGGTCCTGGACATGGTCAACCTCCTCAATAAGAACCTTAGAGATATGTTTCATATTGAATAAAATTTTGGGGAAGAAATAATGATTTATGTACTTGTTGTGTTGGCATTTGTAGTCTTTTTTTGTACCTTTGGTCATTCCCAGGAAAGATGACTGATTTGTATATCAGTATTTGAACTGAAAGGTGCCATTTTTAGTATCCGGGGAGGTGAAAGGAGGAAGTTAGGGAAACAGCTTTCTTGCCCTCACTTTTATATATACATATATATATATATATATATATATATATATAGAGAGAGAGAGAGAGAGAGAGAGAGAGAGAGAGAGGGAGAGACATATATATGCAAAGATTTTGAGTTTTACATATATAATATATATTTTGAGTTATATATATGCAAAGATTTTGAGTTTTACATATATACATATATATGTATATATCTTGAGTTATATATATATATATATATATATATATATATGCAAAGATTTTGAGTTTTACAATTTCTCCCCAATCTTACTTCCCTCCCTCCCCCCACAGAAGGCAATTTGTCTGTCTTTACATTGTTTCCATGTTTACATTGATCCATTGCCCTCATTTTCAAGATGACAAGTTATTTCTGTGAGAGCTGCTTTGAAATGGGAGCTGTCTGTTCTGCTTGGCTAAAAATGTTCCTAAGTACTCTTGATTTTCCCCTCAGTAAAGCCTGCTAGTTACTTGCAAGAATGCATGAGGTGACGCAGTGGATAGAGCACTAGCCCTGGATTCAGGAGTACCTGGGTTCAAATCCGGTCTCAGACACTTAATAATTACCTAGCTGTGTGGCCTTGGGCAAGCCACTTAACCCTATTTGCCTTGCAAAAACCTAAAAAAAAAAAAAAAAGAATGCATGAATGTAGTTCTTAATAGAGAGAGTATTTTCACCAGTGAAAATGTTAAATTTCAGACTGGAGATATATTGTAATAAGAGGAATTTTTAAACTGTCCTTAAGATGAAAGCCCTGAGAAGCCAGAGAAATTCATAGTTTTTGAGTTCTAGTAAACTATTTACAGTCTAAGCTGGGTCATTTGTTTAATAAGTCCAAGTCACTGAATGCTAATTTAGGAGGGATTGGTTGCTCTTGCAAAGTTTTCATTTTAAGCACAATCATAAGTAGCAAACTTTTTTTCTTCCAGTGTAGTAGATGAAAAGATTCTCTCCATAGAATTCTTGATTCTTTGGGGGGAAAAATGCAAAATCTCAGCAAGAGTTTTGTAGAGCAGAGTTTCTTTATCTGAGATCTTTGAACTTGTTCATTTTTTTAATACTTGGATTACTCAATATAAGTGGTTACCTTTGTAATACTATATACTTAATCCATTTAAAAACATTAAGAAGTTCATAGCCTTCACCAAACCACCAAGAAGAGCCCATGACAGAAAAATTAAGAAACTTTACTATAGAAGGATGTGAAAGGCAGAATATAAATTATAAAAATTTAGAAGAGAATCCTGAGTTTTCCATTCCTGCATTTTGCTTTCATTGTAAGTGAATTTCAAGATTAAGTTGGATATTAAAGAATGTTTATTTAAAAAAAAAGGAACTTTGGAATTGATTGTACAATATAGGAAATACTGGCCCAGGACTGCCCAGCATGATATACCCCCATCAGAGAAGGTACTCTATGAGCAAGGCAGAATTGTGGTAATTGAAAGGAAACACTAGATATGAATATTTAGAAAATGCACTCGAAATGTTTAGTCTATTTTTACATGAAACATTCTGAAGTCATATTGGTCTGATCAGTCAGTTGGATACACTATAACCAAAAGGAGGGCCTGTAAGTGAGAGACCCATTGGCCAAAGCATTCCATTGAAGTAATAAACAATGCTAATCAAGATTAATACCTTAAAGTTTCAAATCACAATTTGCCTATGTGTACAGAAGCAGGGGCATCCCTTGAGCAATATCAGAAGATGTAAAGAGTTATCTTTATCATCATCCCATCTCTTCTTTCAGCACCTACACACACACATACACACACACACACACACACACACATCACTTCTCATGCCTTTCCCAGATTTGATATCATCACCCTCTACCTTTTAATCCTACTCTTGACTAACTATCTTGCCTGAGAAGAAAGTTGATAGGAAGCATTCGTGGGCCTCAAACTCAAAGATTTATCTTCATTTCAGAGGCAGTAGAATTTCACAATTTATCCTCCCAATAACAGAAGGAAGATTTCTAAGTATCAGAAGCTTTTAAGGCTTCTTGGGACATGCTTTGAGGGCTTGTAGACTATATTCCCTAGAGAAGAAATTGAAGGAGTTCCCAAATCACTGTAGCCATTGCAATAGGAAAAAGAATAAAAGACTAAATTTGCACAGCGTAGTTTCAAAGTATATTTGGGGGAAGAGGGAATTCAAACCATCGGTTCACTATTAGTCTTAGAGGGTGATTGTGTAAGGTTCTATAAGACAGTTTCTCCCACTGTTGCCCCAAAGCCAACATCAAATTTAGTTCCCTTCCTAGAGGAGTTAATGTGTTTTCTGCATTTGCTTATAGGTTCCTTACAGAGCTTTGCAACTTCTGCAGTTTTCCAGGTAACGAAAACGTTCTCTCCCAACCAATATGCAGTGTTACATTAAATACTCATACTTGAATTAAGATGCTGTTAGCTACATTTGGGGCATGCACATATTTGTAGATTTCTCTGAGGAAACTCTAGGTGTAAACACTTGAGTTAAAAGAGAATATGGCCTTTTAATGACAGTCCCTGAAATCATATACAATCTTTGTGATGAGCAGAGCTTGAGGGTCCTAGGCCTTATACGTTCCATTTACCAACTATGGAGGCAGCTAGATGGCACAGTGGATGCAGAATATCACCTGGAGTCAAGAAGACCTGAATTCCTTCTCAATAGTGATGAAAGGCAATTCCTAAAGACTTTTTTTTAGGTTTTTTGCAAGGCAATTGAGTTAAATGACTTAACCAAGGCCACACAGCTAGGCAATTATTAAGTGTCTGAGGTCACATTTGAACTCAGGTCCTCCTGACTCCAGGGCCGGTGATCTATCCACTGTGCCACCTAGCCACCCCTGCAAAAGACTTTCAATGGAAAATACCATTCACATCCAGGGAAAGAACTATGGACTCAGAATGCATACTAAAGTATACTCTTTTAACTCTTTTAAAGTTTTTTTTTCTTGTGTTTTTTTTCCCCCTTTTGTTCTGGTTCTTTTTCAACTTGACTAATATGGAAATATATGAAAATGGAAATATGTTTAACATAATTGCACATGGATAACCTGTATCAGATTACTTGCTATCTTGGGGGCGGTGGAGGGAAGGAGGGAGGGGAAAAATGTGAAATTCAAAATCTTATTAAAAAGAATGTTGATAATGGCCAATATGACCAGAAGGGACAATGATCAATGTTGGAAGGGATGCAGGAAGTCTGGGATGCTAATACATTGTTGGTGGAGCTGTGAACTCATCCAACCTTTCTGGAGAACAATTTGGGATTATGCCCAAAGGGCAATAAAAACGTTAATACCCTTTGATCCAGTAATACCACTACTGGGTCTATACCCTGAAGAGATTATAAAAAAGGGTAAAAACATCACTTGTACAAAAATATTTATAGCATCCCTGTTTGTGGTGGCAAAAATATCGGAAATTAAGTGAATGTCCTTCAATTGGGGAATGGCTTAACGAACTGTAGTACATGTTTGTCATGGAACATTATTGTTCTATTAGAAACCAGAAGGGATGGGAATTCAGGGAAACCTGGAAAGATTTGCATGAACTAATGCTGAGCAAGATGAGGAGAACCAGAAAAACATTGTACACCCTAATAGCAACATGGGAGGTGATAATCAACCCTGATGGACTTGCTCATCCCTTCAGTGCAACAACCAGGAACAATTTTGAGCTATCTGCAATGGAGAATATCATCTGTATCCAGAGAAAGAATTGTGGACTTTGAACAAAGACCAAAGATTATTACTGTCAAATTAGGGGGGGAAAGCATTATATTATTATGTAATTTTACTATCTCATTCTTTATTTATCTTCCTTATGAATATGATTTCTTTGTCATCACATTCAACTGAGATAAATGTATAACATGGAACCAATGTAAAGACTAACAGAATGCCTTCTGTGGGGGTGAGAGGAGGGAAGCAAGAATGGGGAAAAAATTGTAAAACTAAAAATAAATAAAATCTTTAAAAATAAATAAATAAATGTTAACAATCTGAAAAAAAGCATTTTGAAAGCTATCTTTACATCTAATTAGAAAATATAAAATACAAAAATAAGGAGGAGGAGGAGGAGAAGGAGAAGGAGGAGGAGGAGGAGGAGGAGAAGGAGAAGGAGGAGGAGGAGGAGAAGGAAGTGGAGAAGAACAGAACAAAAACAGGAAGAACAAGAAGATCAACCTTTTAAATACTGTCCAACACAATAAATAAAAGGGGAAAACCCATTCACATTAAAAGTTATCTTCTAGTACTCAATACTCTGAACCTATGATAATGTATTACTCCCCACATGGATATCTGTATTTTAATAGCAGTCAATAAAATGAATATTTAACTGGGAGTCAAGAGTCCTGGAATCTAATCCTTATTCTGACTTATCTTTGTAATATTGGGTAAATTCTTTGATTCTTAAGGTCTTCATCTGTTTAAAAAAATGAAGGGGAGGACTGGATCTCTAAGGTTCCTTTCAGTTCAAAATTTCAATGACTTTATAATTTTCCTTTAAGCCAACAGTATTGACATGGCACTCATGGCTGTCTCTTTCATCCTAATGCAAAAGCATCACCTTCAATGAAGCATTATCTTTCATAGCAGACAGATAGTAATTCCATGACCATGAAACTTGAAGAAGCTAAATGAAGGCCTTTGCTAATTATGCCAAATCTCAGAGTAATACTACAGTGACTCCTTAAGTAGATCCACAAAGAATCAAAAAAGTTTAAATCTTTAGTAAATGAAGCAGAGCTACTGCAGACTTCTCACTAAAATGACAAATCAATATATATATTGTCTAGTGTTTTAATAAAAACTTTTAAAAATAAGGTTGAACAGCCCTGATCTAGACTATGCAGGTAGATAGATGAATGATTGAATTGGTCTGAGTACATATAATTGAGCAGCCTGGCCCCAGAGTTTATAAAAAAGACTGGGCAACTAGGTGGCACAGTGAATAGACCGCTAGCCATGGAGTCAGGAGGACAGGAGTTCAAATCCAGACTCAGACACTTGATACATTCTAGTCATGTGATCTTGGACAAGTCATTTAACCCTCATTGTCTCGAATCCAGGGTCATCTCCAGTCATCCCGATTTACATCTGACCACTGGACCCCAAATGACTCTGGAGGAGAAAGTAAGGCTGGTGACTTAGTACAGTTTCTCCTCTTTCAAATCCAATATATCTGCTTGTCATGTCATTACCTCCCTGATGTCAAGGTCTTCTGTGAGAATGAAAGACAAAGAAAAGGATTCGGTTATGCACTTGGGAAATGATGTGGCATTTTCAGCATTCTCAAGCTCCTCTCAGATATAAAAACTCATTAAAGAATAATATTCTTCCTATGATTCTACATAGCCAACCAAAAGGTCATAAATAAGCTATAGGCAGTGATGTATGTCAAGGGAGACAGAGAAAGCAAAGTCTGACATTATGAAAAGTAAAAAAAATAATAAAGATAAAATAAAATAATATTAATAATTAATGATCTGTATTTTACATATATACATACATATATAATTTCTGTTTTATTCTTGTCAACAAAAACAAAAACGAAGTAAGGCAGTGGCAATCTGTGTCTCAAGTCAGATTGTGCAATACTCTCACAAACTGGGTTAAGCACATACAAGAAGTATGTACTATTGCTATTTCTTTGGATTAGGTTCAAACAGTGCAAATCCTAACTGATATTGTTTGTGCCTCCCTAGTTATGGACCCCACCACACATCTGACCAGCACTGACTTACAAAAGCAGGAATCTAAATGATACCATCCACAAAATGTAAGATCAGAAAAGGTGGTAGATCAACCATGTAAAAAGAGCAACTATTAACAGAATGTCTTTCTCTGTATCCCCAAAGTAAAGCAAAGTATCTTGCAGGCAGTCAGTCAATAAACATTTATTAAGAACGTACTATGTGTCAATCACTATGCTTAATCATGGGGATGTGGAAAAATACAAAATACCAGTCCCTATTATCATAATCTAATGGTATGTAGTAGGTGTTTGATAAATGCTTCTTGACTTGACTTCCACACCAGGTAAGATGTAGAAGATCTCCAGAATGAGTGCTCTCCCATGAAGAATTTAGGAAGGATATGGACAATATAAAAAAAAGGTATGAATGGTTTGTGAGTCATACAACTGAAAAGAACACTCATATCTCTCGTGTAACAAATATATATTTGGCCTTGGTATATGTGAATTAGAACAAAAAGTCTTTGAGAACAGGAACCCACTTCTCTATTAATATATTCAGTGTTCCAATGATGGTAATGATAATGCTGAAAATTAGCAGAAATATAGGACCTTAAGGTTTGCAAAGAAGTTTTTAAAACATCACTTTTATTCTAACAACAACCCCAGGCAATAAATGTCAATACTATTCTTGTGAGGAAACTGAGGCTGACATTAGTTAAGTGACTTGCCCAGGATCCCACTATTGCTAAGTATATGAGGCTAGATTTGGATTCAAGTCTTTCTGGTATAACTCCACTTAATAAATTCTTAAGAAATGTTTACTTCCTTCATTTACTGACTCTTCAGAAGAACCTGAATAACACCCAGATACATAGAGAGTAGTTATTGTTGTGAACTCACTTGGGGAAAGGGGCAATGATGAAATAACTATATCTTACAATTATTTGCTTTAACATATTTTGTCTTATTTGATTCTTTCTTTCTTTTATTCTTTCCTTCTTTCTTTCCTCCCTTCCTAGGTGGCACAGTAGAAAGCACCCTAGGCCTGGAATCAGGAAGACCTGAGTTCAAATCTGGTCTTAGATATGTCCTAGTTGTGTGACTCTAGGCAAATTGTGTTTGTCTATTTCCTCATTTTTAAAATGGTGGTAATAATATTACTTGCCTCCCAGGGCTGTTATGAAGAGCAAATAAGATAGCTATAAAGTGTTTATCATCAGCCTTGACACCTAACCTCAGAACCATAAATGCTGTGTAAATATTAGTTATTAGACCAATCATTCCTCCCTTCCTTCCTCTCACCTCCACCACCACATTCCCAAGGGCCTGATGTTCTTAGTCCCCAAATTGTGCTCCTGACACTTTTGACTCTGAATTTTTCCATCTCTCCACCTCTTCTTAAAACTTTCCTGTCCTGTTCCCATTTCTTTCAATGTTGTTAGGTGAATGACTAATAAACTAACGACTTAAAGTGTTAATGGCTAGTAATTTAAAGTGCCATACTTTCTAAGAGGACACAGATCATTTTGAGAGCCCATTCAATGCCTTGCCCAAAATAACTAAGTAATTATGGATGTAGCAGTCATTCTATCATGATCAATGAAGGAGTTAGCTGGGCTCAGAGGGGTACCTCTTAGTACACTTCTGACCATATATATCTATCATTTGTGCCCATGAATATTCCACATCTAGGGAGGCAGCATGGGAGTAGAGAAGTGTTTAATTCTTAGCTCTACTACTTACTTCTTCTATGGTCTTATTAAATTAATATAATATTAGTGGGCCTTAGTTTTCTTATCTACACAAATGAGGGCATTTAGATTAAATAGTCTCTAAGATCTTGTCTAGTTATAAATCTGTTGTTTTACATGAGATCTTGGAGATATGCCCCAGATTTGGTCATTTCTACAAACAATTATATGAAAAGGAGTCCTATCAAAGATACATGGCAGTTACTGTTAATTTGGGCTCTAAAATGGAGCTAAATACCCCATTTAACTATCTACACATCAAATTTATCAGACAATTGTTGTAACTCACTTGATCCTGTGGTAAGGAAACCTGGCTATTTCCTTTGAGTTCATCCTTGTTGATCTAAATGCCAAAGGATAAACATTATCTCAATCACCACAGCAATCAACAATCTTCCTAATATTTTCAGAAAAGTCAATTATAGATTAATCAATGGTGTTCAACTAGAATAAAAAACATTAGCTCTGATCATACTTTTCTAGGAAAATGTGACATAATTTGGATATGTAGCAAGAAAGAATATTTTTCATTTTCTTGGAGAGAATCAAGAAGATTACACTGAATGACCTCTAGGATCCCATCTGTCTCTAAATCTATGATCCAATGATCATAGAATTTCAGAAATGGGGAAAAACCTAATCAGACATTCCTATTGTACAGGGATTTGTTCACAATCATGCAGTTTAATAATGAAAGGCTCAAAATAAGAATTCATATTTCTTTCCAAATCCAATATTCTTTTCCTCTATATAATATTGTTTTATAATAGGAGGATTAGGAAATAATCTAAAGATTGAGTAGGAAGTAATGATTTAGAGTTAAGAGAAATACCTCATTAACCCTTTAAATGCTTCAGGAAATTCAGTAGTGAAATTGATACTGAAAGATCAATCTTGAAGCCCAAATAATGAAGACAACATGTTGTCAAGAGTAAAGCTCCTTTCTTAATGTCAAAAAAGATGAATTCTAGTGAGTGCTAGTTTATTTTAACAACCAACTCTCCGAAAAGAAATACATGGCATACTTTTAAGTTTAATCTGTATTATTAATATTTTTTAGTTTCTTAAATCTCTCTGAATAATCAACAAAACAGTAAATAAACTCTGAATTGTAATAGTATACCTATTTCCAATAGTAAATGATTACAATGGAAATTAAACAATGCGAGGCAGATAGAGTAGGACCCTGTATGCTGCTTGATTCCAATCATGTATTTCTGTCACTCATTCATTAATTTTCACAAGTCATTTAATTTCTCAGCTTCCCTTTATTATTCTGTAAAATGAAAGAATTGAACTAAATTATCTAGCTACAACATTTTAGTTTGATTCTAACCTCCCTGAAAGAATGCTTTCTAATCAATATGCTCTTCCCAATTTGAAGTGGCATGTCTGCAATTTTCCTCCTTTGAATTGGGGAAAGCAAGACTGACAAAATGATATAGAGTTTGACATTCGGGGTAGAAAAAACTGAAATTCTCCTTTTTTTTGTCTCAAATTAATTTTATTCCATTCAGATCTAACCTTCATCCCTAATCTATTCTCATCTACTTCTTACCCTAAGCTTGTTTGTGTTCTTGGTTTTGACCTGGATTTAGCTTCAGGCATCCACCCTGCCTTCCTTTTCCCCTCTGCCCCCCCCCACTATTTTTTGAGGCAGAATTAAGTGATTTGAGCAATTAGTACTTTTCTGAGATTGAATTTGAACAAAGGTTCTCCTGACTTCAGGGCCAGTGCTCCATCCACTCTGACACATAGCTACATCCACATTGCCTTTTGACAAGTCAGGTGCATGTTGGGCAAACCCAACTGATTTTGGTTTTTGCTACAAATACCCCTATCATCAGGCCCTTCTTGTGTCCCTATAAATACCCCTAAGAGCAGTCCCCTATTGTTCATACTCTCTTACCATGACCTGTGCTGAAATATCTTGAAATCAACTTCTAGTCTTGTGACCTTAGGAATAAAGGACACCTGGGAAAAGTTCAGTCAAACTCAGGTAGCCTATATAACTATAGGCTTTGCTGTCCCTTACCCAAGTGCTTCTGAGATGAAAAGTATGAGATTAAAATCTTTTTCACAGAAACACTTTGGATACCCTTTGAAATAACCAAATTGCTAATTGTATGTATGATGTTCTTGCTAGTAAAAAGGAAGCTCTGCTATCCAGGGGAAGAGAAAGGGTTAAATATTGTCAAATATTTTGATTAATCAAAAGTTAATTGGTATTACCCTAGGTCTTTATTCCTTGAGCTTCCTTATTCTTCAGTCAAACCAAAAGTAATAAAATGGCAATGATTACCTTATTGTTTGAAAGAAATATGAGCAGAGAGGTGGGAACAATAGCAACTCACTCCTAAGCATGAATTCAAACAGGAATAATAAACAAGTATTCCCTAGCACTCTATACTAACTCCAACATACACTGTCCTTGCATAATAGCAACATTGGTACCAGTTGTGAGACTAAGCATCTCTATTAGAAATGCCAGTTTCTAAAGCTTGGTGATTGACAAACTACCAGGTAACACACCTTTTGCTGTAGTCCCTGTCCCCACATGCAAAAAAATGTCTCTGAAGCTATGTTGCTCATGGAAATCATCAGGAGCAATTACACTAAATGCCATTTAGACTTTGTGTTCTTGAAGGTCAATAATTTAATGCTGTGGACATGCTCAATTAAATCTCAGCATAAACTCCCCATTCATCCCTAGGAATCCTAAGTCACCTTCAAATCTATGTTTCCCTTCTAATTTTTCTTGATAAAGTACTTCTTTCATCTTTAATCTTTCCAATGATTCACTTTGAATGACTTTATAATTAGAAAGTGCTTTAGAGACTTTACATTGAGCTCAGAATAACACCCTGTTAGTTTGGATTGTAGAAAGTGTTTTAGTACAAACTGAAGTAGTATTTTTTTTTTGGTGGGATTGATGATAGAAGCACACCATCAGCACCATAAGCTCCTTTCATTTTTAGAATTAGAATTGCTGCAAAAACAAACAACCTCTATTTTGGAGGGTTACGAAAAACTCATTTAATCAAATCTTTACAAAAGTTAATTTTGCTTCCCTAACTTTCTATACATAGACCTATACATAGGTAGACTATATGGTCACTTACTTGGCATGATTGATGGACACTGAAAAACCAGACTGAGTATCTTTCTCACTGGCCTGATAGTGCCTGAAATTCCTATCAAATGCAATGTGTCACTTATTTGGATTCATGCCCAGTCTCCAAGAAAGAAAGCACCTGTTAAAATTCACAAATGTTAAATGAGAGTAGAAAAAAAAATGACCCACCAGTCTCTACTAACAAATTAGCATGGATTTGTTGTATTGTTTTCCCTATCACCAAGAAGATCCTTAAGGAAAAAGCAATTGAAAAACTAAGTTTTGACAAGTGGGACTAAGAATAAATGCAAATGTCCAGAGCCAAAGTTGCTTTTCTTAGGGGAGACAGAACTGAGTAGGAAAAGGATAATGGAAATTACAAAAGACACACTTCTCTTAATTAATTTTGCCTGAAGTAGAAATTTTCATAGCTGATGACAGAGGTAGAATCCAAATTGCCATTCCCCATATTTCAAGACTACAAATGCAGATAGGGCAGGAAATAAACAGCAGTTTCAAACTTGCAACTGAGACATTCATTGTTTTCACTCTAAGGAAGCTACAATTGTTGAGTGATGGGGTCTGCAGTAGCATTTAGAGGCCAAAGGCTATCATCATCTCCCACTCTTAGCCTTCTGGTTTATACAGAAAAATCAGAGAGGGTTAGAACTTCTGGCTGGGGTTTGTTAGACCTGCTTCATTGCAGTGGGAGGAAAAAAGAAACAGTAATTCATAAAATTGCTTTTGGTGGTAGAGCTGTGCAAATCTAGCAAAGTATTCTGTGTGTAGAGTGGAGGACAAGTGAGGAGGCTTTTAAATGAACTGTTCTAAGTCATATGTAAACCTAGGAAAATATGTTTGCTAGGCGATGTGATGGGCTAGCCAAGGTTTAACACACAAAAAAACCCCAGAAGATTATATATATATGTGTGTGTGTGTGTGTGTGTGTGTGTGTGTGCATGAATATGTGAATATGTGTATTTGCATCTATATATGTGTTATGTATACAGATTGCATAAATGTGTATATTCATATATATGTATATTTGATTGTTTCCATAAACAATCACACTCTTGATCAGATGTCATGGTCATGGTGAGAGAAGATGATACTAAGTTCATACGTAAAGAACTAAACACACAGTCCTTATCAGTACTTTTTAATTATCACTAGATTCACTTAGAAGATTTATTGTATTTTTTTATCGATGACATTGAAGAAGGGAGGAATAGTGTAAGTATATGTATTCCTGCATATATACTCATATACCGCATGAAAAATCCTAATATATTTCAGATATGTAATATAATGTATCAATATATAGTATGTATGCTATACTTGATATCATTTCATAGAGAATACATCAATAAAGTTACTGTTTATATTCACATAAACTACATGAATATATTATATATGCATGTATTATGCATATATTATAATATATTATGCAGGTAATTGTTTCCTTATAGTAACTGATATGCATAAATACTATTAAATATATAATATCATATATCATTTAAACTGTTAACTTCCAGTAGTTAGCATAGAACCTGACATAACAGGTCTTATTAACTGACTACTAATATATACCATATATCAATAAATAATTATATTTATATATTCACTGCAAATATATAATAAACATTAGGATCTGAAAGCATAACTAACTCTTTCAGGTAATTAATGTAATTCCAGATATTGTTGTAATATTTTACTCAGAAATTGGGCTTCAATATTTTAGCAGTAAATTATCCCTCCTGTCAAGTACATATGTCACTAGCATCTCTTATGCTAGAAACTTTAAACACTAATCGCATATTTATCTGTATATATCCCTGCCATACATGAAATTATCATATTTATTAATAAAAACAATTGAACTTTCTATTACTTGTACATAAGTTATCTATAACAAATGTTTAATTCCTGATTAATTTCCTATAATCACATAATTTATATCAAAAATATAAACCATATTTTAACACCTTATCAAATAAAATCAAGCATACAATTGCTTTAAAGTCATAAAATAATTTTTCATCAAAAATTATACATGAGGGTGAATGGTCTAGAATGAAAAATAGATATACATATATATATATATATGTTTATATATACTATAAGGGAAAGTCAATAGATGAATTTTAATTTTCATTAACATTATTTATTGTCAATGGATACATGATGACAGATCCTCCTTACTGTGTCTGTATGATCTTGAATTCAGGATCAGTCAGCTGCTCTGTGAACAATGGAAAGAAGAAAACAAATATTTATCAAGCAATCTATTCCAGGCTTTGTGTTAAGCATTTTATAAATACTGTCTTATTTAATTCTTACAATTACCCTGAGAAGCAGGGTATAACATTTTACAGTTAAAAAAAATTTAGGAAGAAAATAATAAAGTGACTAGGGAAGTATCTGAGGTTGAAGTTGAACTCAGGTCTTCCTGACTCCAGACACAGTACTCTAGTCATTATTCAACCTTTAGGGATCATGCATGTACCTAATAAATTTTGAAGTCACTAATACTTTCTAATACACAATGCAGTTGCCTCTCGTTATTTGTAAATTTCCAAAGTTTTATAAATAAAATTTACTTTTTTCCATTGTTCAGCACTCCAGAATATGAATTATCTTATTCATGTGAAGAGTTTGGCTTTCATTTGTTTTTCTGTTTTCCTGTTTTTCCCAAAAAAATAGTATTTCATACCATACTTTTACAAACTCCAAGGATTAGAAGCTTGATTCCCTAGAGGGTGGTCAACTACTTCTCCATCAAGGTTGTAGAGAAAACTGAAAAAGCAGGGAGGTCTATGGTCACTGGGGAACAAGTCTGACCAGAAGGATGCCTCAAGCAGATCATTTCAAAAAACCAGGGAATGACTGTGCAACAGGCAGTGGTGGTTATCTGAATGAAGAGTATCTTGTTATTTAAATAAAATGGTAGCAACTGTTAACAGCTGTTTTTCTACTGCTCTTCTTGTTGCTCTACCAACTTCAAAAAGTTTATGAGTTTACAACTACAATAGTTAGAAAGATTTTTATCTTTCTAACAGTCATTGAAATGTTCTCTTTAATGCCTGTATCTTTTGCAAGTTTCCTTGGTATAATATCCATTCTTAAGAAATCATAGAATTAAAAACACAACAAAATAGTGCAATAGGGCTTTGCACATGCCCAGCTCAATTAAGATGGAAATCCTCACTAATGTGGAAATTTCTTCTGAGAGAAGACATGGAATTATCCTATCACTTGGTTGCACAGTCTCTTTCCATTGCATAAGCAGAACTGGCTGTAATTTTAAATTTATCCAACTGAGGCACAATTATTATCATTGTTTTTCTGGTGACACCTAGGGGTGAAGATCTTGTACATCCAAAGCATGGACTTCATGCACTAAATTGGCCATGAGGAAAGGTGACCCTCCTACTCTTCCTTTAGACTCCCTGTATCTTAAGATTTGGGTCTGTTTTGTTTCTCCTTTTCAGTTGTAAACCAGTGGTAGCCTCCAAACCAGGAGCTTGAGACAAAATGAACTGAAGTCAGCATTCCAGGTCAGTGTTATTACCAATTCAGCAAGGAAGCGCTGACAATTCAAGGTGCATAGACATGGATCTGAAGGGGTTTGGGACTTAAAACTTGGACTAGCTAAGCTGGTACATGGGTAGGATATTGTCTGGATATTTTTAGCTCAATTAGATCAAACTCAGATATTATGAGTCAGTTCACTATTATAAGAGCTATATACAAATGACCATTGCAGTCTCAAAATGAAACTGTTATAATCGTTGCGCTTATTAAGTATTTGCATGCCACTTTGTGTGTGTGTGTGTGTGTGTGTGTGTGTATGAGAAGCAGAATGATGTAGTGAATGCAGATTAAAGTGCTGTCCCTGACATATATTGGTATTGTGAGCCTGGACAAACCAATTAACATCTCAATTCTATAAGAAAACTCTATCAGTCTTCAAAAACTTTTATTAAGCACCCACTATGAGACAGGCACTGTGCTAAGTGCTGGAAATACAAAGAAAGATGAAAGGTAGTCCCTGTGTTCAAAAAGCTCACAAATTAATGAGGAGAAGATATATAAAATGAAGCTGAAAAGATGGGGAAGGGAAGGATAACTAGTATGAAGGCATGATGAAGTCCAGAGGAGTGAAGGTAGATGGGGAAGGATAAAATGATTGCCCTGAGTTCCCTCCTTAAATGGAGGATCTGTGAGGTGCTCTCCACTGTCCATCCTCTGACCTTCCCATTCAGAAGGAAGAAGAGGCCTCTGAGACATGGGTTATTGAGGATATGAGGGTTTCAGAGCTAATGTAATCTTGTAGGATGGTAAGATTCTAAAATTCTAAGGCTATGTAAGTAGCAAAGAAGGAGCCAACCCACATTGGTAGTGAGAATTTCCTCATCTAGAGAGTTTGCTACATCAATAAATAATGCCTAGTTCCCATACTATCTCTATAGATAGAAAAATAGATATAATATTAAGAAACATTTGCTAGAGCTCTTTTTTGTAGAGATAAAGATTTGGAAATTAAGGGGATGCTCTCAATAAGGGAATGGTTAAACAAGTTATGATAAATGAATTTGATGTAGTGCTATTGTTGTATAAGAAAGAAAGACTAGACTTTAGAAAAGCCTAGAAAGACTTGCATGAACTGATGCTGAGTGAAGTGAGCAGAAGGAGGAGAACATTGTATACATTAACAGCAACACTGTGAGCTGATCAAATATGATGAAAGCAGTTCCTCTCAGCAGTTTGATGATCAAGGACAATCTTGAAAGACCTGTTATGGAAGATGCTATCTACATGGAGGGGGGGGAACTATGGGGTCTGAATGAAGAGCAAAACATGCTAATTACATTTTCTTTTATGTTTTCCTTTCTTATGATTTCCCCCCTTAATTCTAATTCTTCTTTCACAACATGACTAATATGGAAATATGTTCAACACAATTGTAGATATATGACCTATATAAGATTGTTCACTACTATGGAAATGGGGGAGGGAAGGGAGAGCAGTAGAAAAATGTGAAACTCAAAAGCTGACAAAAAGATGAACATAGAAATCTCCTTTTCCATGTAATTGGAAAAAATAAATAAAATTTAAAAAAAAAAGAAAGAGGGGAAGTTAGGTGGCGCAGTGGATAGAGCACTGGCCTTGGAGTCAGGAGTAACTGAGTTCAAATCCAGCCTCAGATATTTAATTACCTAGCCGTGTGGCCTTGGGCAAGGCACTTAACCCCATTGCCTTGCAAAAATCTTAGGAAAAAAAAACCCTTCACTAGATCCAGAAATCCGAGACACTATGCCCATCACCTTTCCTACTGAAGTTTGGTCTGTTCTGGTCCCAGAAGCAGAATCAGAATGGATTTGGTCCTGTAAGACCCTGACTTCTAATAAATGACTTTTTTTCTCATGGAGGGTAATGTAAAGGATTCATCACATAGACTATATCAGGTATTAACAAGTGTTTATTTTCTACAAACAAAATAAGTAACAAAACACAAAAGACTGACAATACTGACATGGCATCGAACAGTATTCAGTTACTTAAAATATAACTACTGTTATAATTTATCGTGAAGTTGATATTCCTCATCAGAAGATAAAGCATTTGGTGGGATTGCTAATTAGTCATTTAATATTTTGCCTCAACTCTCTACTGTCCAAACAACCCCTCTCCACATCTGCTAATAAGACAGACTATGCTGGACCAATTATCATCAATCCTCTTGCTGGTAGCTGTCTTCTCTGATCAAAAACTTTGCCTTATATCATCCGGTTCCACTCATTAGACCCTATAAGTTTCTTCTGAACTTCTCAAACTCACAAGGTCACCTCCAAGCTTGGACATATCTGCCACAAGACTGATATTCAGCCTAGACAGGAAACACAAAGTGATAAAAGACAGCCAGGGCCCTGGCATAGGCTTGTCTAGTTGGGTCCACATTCTCCATGGGGGTAACAGTTTGGAAGTACAACAGTGGGAGATGGTGGGAGTCAGAGATCACAGTCTACCCATCCCTCAAAGGGTATCTAGCCACATAATGCACTGTTTGCCCCTTAGGAGAATAGAAGCAAGGGCTGAGTCAGAAACTGTTTCCTTTTAAAAAGTTCATTGAGTCACAGGCTTTTTCAGCTCCGCAGCCATTTAGGGCATCGCTTCATAATTTCAAAGAGTCCATGTCCTTTAAGCCCTGAGCTAACACATAACCAGAAACATAATGGTAGTGTGATACCTACAATATATCTAAATATTGACTCAACATGGCCTTGGATTTAGTCCCCACTAGGTTTCAGGGAAATGTCAAGTATAAAAATCCCATATGGATCTCTGCTACATATGAAATATTTATTTATAAGCATATATGTTTGCATGTATTTCAAAACTCCTACGGATTCATGATCTCATCAAAATGGATATTCCCTCCTTTGGTGCAGATCACAAGAAATCTTCACTTTCTTATCTATAATTCCTCTTACCCATGTCCTCCATAAAAGCTCCACAGACCATTTTCTAGGTATATTTCATTTCATGGACACCCATATAGTTATAAAACCATCCATCCTGGTGCATTTTTGCTTCCTAAACAGACTTCCTCATTTTATACTAGGTGTATTCTAAGTGATTTATAAAAGTAAACACCTTAGTTTGCATTGATAAATTATACTTTGGAGTAGATAGGGGCTCACAGAGTACCTTAAGCATAGAAATATATTATATAAATCTTCTTAATTCAATAATATATAACACCTGAAAATAAACATACTTTATCATATATAATTCTTATTTTAGTTCTGTTTGGGTTGGAGGGTTAATATAGGGAGGGGAATAATGTTACTAATAAAAGAAGAGCTAACTGAAGTTAGAAGGAAAATAGAAAAGTAGGATAATTTTGAAAGTTACATGTTTAATTTATTACATACTTTTAAAAACCAAGCTATAGGTAACAAATATTCGTGTTTGCATATATAATTATTTTCTATACCATTTTGCATATAGAGCTATGACTTTTTGAAGCTTGTTAAAAAAATTCTTAACATGTCATAGAAATGAAGTGACAAATTATAATCAGTATTTCCTCAGAATAAATTAGGAAATAGTTGAGCAAAAATGAGTTTAAAGAAAATTTGTCAAGAAACTCAACTAAACAAAGTAATCCTGAGAGTATTTAATGATGACACTAGAAAGAAGAAAACAACCAATTGAAAAATATAAAAAGTCTGCAAATATTTTATGACAAATACTTTTTACTTTCAAAACAGTAGTGCCATCATCTTTGTATTCTAACATTACATCACAGGTATACTGAATGAGGAAATGGAAATAATGCTGAAATTTTTAAAGCCAGGATAGGAATCTAGATTTCAAGAAATCTATGTTGGAATCTATAGGAAATTCATTTGGAAGCTATACAAGGTGGTGAAAGATAATTTTTCAAGCTGTCTGAATAAGAAAATACCAAAGCATGAGGGGAGGGATAAAAATTTCTTCCACTGGCATCCTCATGATGTTAAAAGCAATCAAAGATGCCACAAACTATAATTGATATCATGTGGCAAATTTATGAAAGGCAACAGACAAGAGTCTCATAGATTGAGTAGGGATTTGCAACACTGCAGAGAGTAACTATGTTTATAAAATACAGATCAGTTTAAGTCATCACTTAGTCCTTGCTATTCATTTTCCAAATATTAATTTGATCTTTGTATTGTTCTACAATCTCCACCCCTTATCTTCCTCTTTCCTAACCCAAATTCTTGGATTTTCTTTTCTTTCTTCCCTTTCTTTCCCTCCCCTTGTTCCCTGATCCCTTATCCTACCCTCCCTTCCAACTGAGAGAGAAGGGAAAGATTGGAGTGCATTTCAGTTCAGTCATTTTTCAGTTGTACCTAGCTCTCTGTGACTTCAGTTGAGATTTTCCTGGAGTGTTTTTGCCTTGTCTCTTTCCAAATCAATTTTCAGAGAAAAAATTGAGGCAAATGGCGTAGTGATTTGTACAAGGACAACCATTTGTGTTAGAGTGTCTGAGACCAGATTTGAACTTAGGAGAGTGAATTTTTCTGACTTTCTGGTACTTTTTTTCCAGCTAGCTGCTGTAGGATATAATAGGGGAGAGATTTGAGAGAGATAAATTGGGGAGAGATAAATAGTTTGGAATAGACAATATGGTTATTACAGAACAATTACAGTATGATAAAGATGCAATTAGGAGAGAATTTCTTCCCTTCATTCCCCTCCCATGACCTTTCCCTCCCTTTTCACTTTTCTACATTCTTCCCTTCTTGTCTCTGGGGAAACCTGTCAAAATGACACCCAGAACATTCCTGCTTCATGAAGTATCCAAATCCCAGTCCCATGCATTCCTAAAGCTCTCCAGATTGGGTGAAAGATTAAAAAAGAATAAGATATGTCTCTAGGAATACCCAATTAGACATGCATTTCAAACCCTCCTCTTCCTCACCACCCAATTTATTTTACCCTATACTTTCCCACAACCAAAAATGTTGTTTCTTTAAGAAGAGACTATAAGTAGGGACAGTTAGGTGGTTCAGTGCATAGAGCACTGACCTTGGATTCAGCAGTACCTGAATTCAAATATGGCCTCAGGCACCTTAAGAATTGCCTAGCTCTGTGTCATTAAGCAAGCCATTTAACCCTATAGCCTTAAATAAATAAATAAAAAATTTAAAAAGATAGAACATAAGTTAAAGGAAAAAAAATTCAATTTTTTAATCTATTTATTTCTTTTACCCCTTAAATTCCTTTAACCTGTAATATCTCTCTACCATTATAGGTTTGTATTGTTTTGGTATGATTTTTATGCATGGTCTTATCTAGTCCTTTAATGGAAAATAGTTTGATTTCCTGCTTATTCTTTTCTTACCTACTGCTTTGATTTTCCTAAATAGTATTTCTTGGGGCAGCTAGGTGATACAGGACATAGAGCATTAGCCCTAGAATCAGGAGGACCTAAGTTCAAATGTGACCTCAGACACTTAAAACTTAGCTGTATGATCTTGAGCAAGTCAATTAATCCCATTGTCTTGCAAAAATAAAATGGTGTTTCCTTTGATGTTTATGGTACAAGGTGCATGAATGGGAGATGAGATTCCAGAATAGCTTTCTATTCTCTGTGAAGAAGGGAGACCATTAAGAAAGGGAATAAAGCAAAAAAAAAAAAAAACTGTTTAGAAGAGGGAAGAATCTAAGTATAACTATAGACTGAAGATTTTAAAAAAAGAAGAAGCAATTGAAGTGTATGTCAAATGTCCAAACGAAGTAGAAAGTATTAAAAGCACAAAGGAGTTGTCACTGCTTTGTCAAGGCTGAAGAAAAATTGGAAAGAATAAAAGGGATGATATTGAAGGATGTTAGGGTACAGAATAGGGGAGTAATAGAGTTTATAAAAGATAATTTCTATTTCCTCAGTTAACCAATCAATCAACCAGCATTTTTTAAGTGCCTACTGTTTTGGGTGGGGGGTACAGTACTAGCCACTGAATTACAAGAGTAAGACACAAACACTATTCTCAAGGAGCTAACAATTTACTGGGTGAATACAATATTTTCACAGAGAAGTACATGATATATGCAAATACATTCAAAAATTTCAAGGCAGAGAACAGTAACATCTGAAATCAAGAAGAGTCTCTTGAAGGAGGTGGACAGGATTTTTATGATAACCCTGAAAATAAGAATGAGAAAAATTAGCTAGACAAGTAAAAAAAATTACTGTAACAGAGAAGAATAAAAACCCAGGGGTGAAAGAGTATCCAAGTGAAACTGATAAGCTATGTCAGCTATTGCAAAGAAGTCAAGAAGATTGAGGACTAGGCGAATTTTAAAAACAACAAAAAACTCAACTATTGACTAAAGCAAGAGAAATATTCTTAAGTGGGAGATGATACATATAGATAGCTTTTTCTAGAATTGTGACTGTGAAACAGAAGAACAAAAATATAAGGTCAAGTGACAAAGACAGAAAGTTTAGGACACATTATGAAGCTTAATTGAGGAGTGACAACCACTGTGAGTCTGGCCTTAAAAATAATAATTAAATGAAATATATGTCAACCTTCAGAGTTTGTCCTAATAAGAGACAAACATTAGTCCATAAGAGTTTGGCCTCAAGAAATAGCAAAACAGAATTAGGTTAACAAGCATGTTTATTAATATTTCTTTAAGCTCACTAATTACACAAGTGGGGGAGGGCGCTGGCTAGAGAACCAGACCCCCCAAAAATGGGTGTTTTGGAAAGGGATTTTTTTTTAAATTCACTATCAGAAGGTAGAATCTTAAAAGCCATTTCTGGATTTCTCCATTAAGGGTTAAGTGGTCCTCCACTCATATCAGAGTCATATATCAGACACATCTCCTAGGAGGTACATCCACAAGGACATGCCAGGAGAGATTGTTTCTCTCAAACCCAGAATCTTTTGCCTTATCAATTATGCTAAAATCTCCACAAAGCAATGTGATTTTCCACCTCTAGATTGTCAATACCACCCAGTGATCATTAATGGGAATTAGAGATCATCAGGAGATATAGTTTGGAATAGACAATATAGATATAGAAGTATAATGCAATAAAGATTCAATTAAGGAAAAATAAAAGGATTGACCTGCAACTGTGATGATCCAGTTAAGATAACATAAATCAATATTGATCCTAGTTGACATAGTTTTATTGCATTCCAGCAGTATTTCCCAAAATATATTTATGACTGAAGACAGAAAATGGTGAAAGATTGCAGTTTAATAAGATATGAGAATAAAGAGTAATCTATACAACTGAATTTTCTATTAAAAAAAAGAAAGACAAATAAACCCAAAGAATAATTAATGAGAGTTAAAAAAAGTAGAAGAAGAAATATGATACTTGGATTTCCTCTGGGCAGTCTATTTTCATATTCAGTCTTGAATAGCATTCATTTGGCTTTATAACATTCATACCCTTTCAATTTTGTTGACATTTTATTGTTTTATTAAATTGTCTTCCATTTCTATGTTTAAGGACTCCATAGCTACCATTTATTTTTTGGAAAGGATTTCTTTTTTGAAGGTATTTCTTCTTGTAAGTTCTCTCTATTTACTTTTGAAATTTCTTCACTGAGTCATCTGACAATCACTAATTTCCATATTTGTTTCTTTTTTTAAGTAGTTATTTCATTCATTTCTGTATGATCCTGGAACTTCTTGTCATTGTTCCATCACCATTTCTGAAAGTATGCCTTGCTTTTCCTTTAATCAGGGATTTTTGAGTAATTTTTGTTATCCAATATTTATTCATTATAGTGTATCCTTTTCTAGATTTCCCAGAGTTTTTTGTTTTTGGTTGTTTTTTAATCAGTCTTTCGGTTGGTTTATTTATGATGTGTACTTTTTTAAAAAATCTGTTTATGTTTTATTTTTGTTTCCCATTATTCTTTATTTCCATGTGGCATACTATTTCTTTGTTTTGGATCTATTTGATTATTTTTTGGATGATATAAAGAGGTTCAACTTAGAGTCCTCTCAGTTATCTCCTTGCAATTTCTTTGGGTTTTTTTTTCTTTCCTTTGTTTATTCTGGTGCTTTAGTCATTTAGGAGGTCATGACAGGAGGATTAGCCATATCCAGTTTTTGGGGGGGGATTTTTTGGCAAGACAATGGGGTTAAGTGGCTGGCCCAAGGCCACACAGCTAGGTGTCTGAGGCCGGATTTGAACTAAAGTACTACAGACTCCAGGGCTGGTGCTTTATCCATTGTGCCACCTAGCCACTACCATATCCAGTTTTAAATTTAGATTTTTTCCTTTTATTACTATAGTGTTATATTAGATCTTGCATTCTTGTGAAACCCCCCCATCCACAATTTGTTGTTTTCTCCCATATAGATTTCTGTAGATTGCTAAATTCAATGCTATTGCTATTTTCAGTCATTCAGTCATGTCCCACTCTTCAGAATCCCATGCACCATAATGCATCAAACCTTTCTATCTTCCACTATCTCTTGAAGTCTGTCCAAGTTCACCCAAACTCAATGGGAGTATTGGTCTGATTCAGTGGGGAAAAGGGAAAAGGTCTAAGAGGTAACATCAACACTGGCACAGACAGACTTATACTTGACCTCTTAGGAAGCTTTCTTTTCAGAAATCACTTCCATTTGGTTCTTGAAAACTCTAGATAAGACCTTAAATTTTAAACATTCTTCCTCCACTCCACATCTACCCCCAGGCTGTCCACATACACCTTTACAGCCTCTATATTTCTTCTCTAGAACATGGACTAACTAAGCTTGTTCAGATGATGCCATAAGAAATGATGACCTATGCCAGTGTCCTTTATCTGCCATAGTTTTTTTTGCTATGAGTTTATTGCATTGTAACCATTGTCAGATTGCTCAACAGTTGAAATAGACTCCCCTCCAATTCTCCCATTCATTGACTCTTCACCCCTCCCCCATCAGAGATTCTGGAGGAAGTTCCTATATATGAATAATAGATCCATTTCTAAGCTCAAAGTCCAAAATTTTATCTTCTTCAAAAGTGGAAGGAAAAAAAAGGGAACTAGTGTACCAACTTGATTTAGGTATGGAACAGGAAGTTTATTTATGTCACAAGAAAAGGAACACTAAGATATTTAAAATCAAAGAATGATTAGAAAAGAATCTGGTGAATCATCACTTCTAGTACAATCAGTTGAGAAGTTTGTTGGGGAACATAAACAGTATTTAGAAGACAGCTAACTCAGGTAGTTAGCATTCTGTCTCCACTAAGCATGGTATGATTAGTCAACAAAGGACCTTCCTTCTAGGGACCTCCTTCTTCTGTACCAATGTCTTCCCTATAAGAAGTTCTAATCCTGCTACTACTGTTGCACAGCCACTCCAATAGATACCATCCTTGTTGCCAGCCTTCAAGGACCTCCCAGAACCTGAATTTGCAAGGTTGATATTAGAAGAATTAAACATAAAAAGAGGGGAAGGCAACCTGGGCCTTAAGTACCAACCTCACTATTGCTCAAGTAAGAGAAGAACCACTTTCCATCTTCCTAAAGTAAAGAAGGCCCTTTCCTCCCAAATGGAGTTACATTTTAGCTTCTCAAAAAACTTCCCCAAGAGAACCACCAGCCAGAAGCCACTCCTTCTACCAGGAGTGGCACCCTGCACCATCAACTTTTCTGGTTCAACAATCAATTGGGAGATTAAATGGAGCTGTGGCACACACATAGCCAGAAGCAGTCAGAGGATATCTGTAACTGCTCAAATTCTTGTTAGGTCAACTTCCCCACTCCATCCACAAAACAGAAAAGATGGGGAACAGGAGGATAGGAATTTGTTGTATCACAAGTATTTAACTGAAATTAGTGGGATTCAGTAACTATTGCTCTAAAGTGGGTATGGTTATCCAACTGGCTCACTGCCTAAGGGAAAGTATGAGAGAAAGCAAAAGGTGTTACCATAACTACTGGAATTGAGACAACAGATCAACTTATGAAAGCTGAAAATTTTGATTTCTGTCCATGTTGTTTTTTTCTCTCTGAATCATTCTCTCAATTTTTCTACTATTGTTTTATTATTTTATAAGTAGTATTGCTTGCTCTTTTGAACTGGATGAAGATGAGGGGCAATGCTTAAGTGAAATATCTCACAGAAATCTCTACAGAAATCCTTGGGATCACATTTTCTTTTATTAACCACAGTATTCTAGTGGTGCTGTTTAATGATGAAAGTCCTGGAAAGAACCTCAAAGAATTAAAGCTGTGCTAGTATCAAAAGAGAGGATGGCAAATGTGAACAGGTTACAAACATTAAGAAGATACCTGTGCTAAGTATATAGTGAAAGAAAAGGATAAACAGAACAATGAAGGAAGTGCCCCAGTGATATCTATATCACAATCATAATTCAATAAGTATTTATTAAGAATTTACTATGGACCAGATACCATGCTAGGTGCTGGAGATACAAGAGATATGGAGGAAGTTCCACTGCCATGTTGAACTGAACCATGTTTGTGGATGGACATGGTTAGGAATCAAAAAGGCTGAGAAAGCTTAGATGGGATCTGCTTCTTTGGAAGAGTTGTCCAAATCAGAAAGGTCACAAAGCCCAGTGAAGCACTAAAATTACAAAGTGTATTCAAAGTGGGAGCAAAACCTTTGTTAACAGATCTGTACCTCCCCGTTTTATGCTTCATTTGCATAGTCAGAAAGTCAAAAGAGATAGTTCTATGATTGGACTTATTAAAGAATCTCATATACATGAGAGACCACTTATTGGAGGAAAGCTTTTAAAAACCAGAAAAAAAATCTAGGCAGAAAACAATGTTATCAAAATTATAGAAGGTTTTTTTTTCCTGTAACATCACAATATTTTTTTAAATGAGGTTTCTTAGAAATCAAATGTTTATTTACCATGTTTGCCACTGCTAAGGATTTTAATGATGTTAAACATCTTATTTAGAGTTATATAATATATATAAAGATAACTTTTCCATTCAAAATATATAGAGATGTGCTCGCTTCAGCAGCACATATACTAAAACTGGAGTGATACAGAGAAGATTAGCATGGCCCCTGCGCAAAATATATAGAGACATCATGCTCCTAAAACTTATTATTTTGAGATGAATTTTCTCATGGGTGGCTTCCAAAAAAAGACTAGGTATTGTAGGAAAGTTTAAGAAAATTCATTGCTTTGCTTTATATCTGAATTAGATATGGGTATGATGAACACATTCATTGCTTGGGTTTGGGTTTTTTTTTCAGCACTGATTCAAAGCCACAAAAACATGACAAGTCAAAAGGTTTTAACTGAGGAAAAAATTTTCAGAATAATCCTAGAAATAAAGTGCATCAGCTTCTGGAACCTTTATTTCTCACCTCATTTTCCTCAAAAATAATTTTTCATAAAGGAAAATGTGTAGAATTAATAGCTTCCCTGTCCTATAGGGTAATTTGAATAGCCTACTTGGTTAAAAGAGATTCTTCCCTATTTAAGAGAGAACTATGGAAAAATCATGACTTTTTATTAGTTCTAAACAAGTTGGGACTATTGCTCATATAAGAGAATACCCATCTCACATGATGGGGGTGGGGAAGAAATTCAAGAGTTGCAGTCATCACATATGACTTTAAAGTGAATAACAAGGAATCTTTTGAAGTTGGAGAACAATAGAGTTTTGTTCAATACATAAACTGTGTGGTCAGAGGTCACTAGCATCAGCAGCAAAGGAAAAATCCTCAATAAGAGGACATCCTTAGTTTGGCAAAGACTTATAAGTTTAATGCAGAAAACTGGCTACTTTCAGACAGGGAAAATGATGAGAACTTTCCTAGAGAAAGACTTTTGGGTAGAGTTTGGGCCATGCTTGAGAGCAGCAACACCTGGTGCTGACTGCTGGTAGCCTGTTATATAGAAGTGCAAACACACTTTGTTGGATAATACTTACAAAGAGAACAACAAATTCTGAAGGAGTTACAATGCCTGACATCACCTTCTTGGAGCAAAGAAAAACAGGAGAAAAAAGTCATGTTTGACAAAAAACCAGCTGGGAGTAGCAGAGAAAAAAGCTGCCTATTCAAAATTATGTTTGAGAATCCTTGTAAAACTTTAGAAAAGGGCTGCTCAAGTGAAAGTCTCTCTTCCCCTCTTTCCCCCAATGAAATTTCCCTTCTCTAACTTGGTGAATCTTTTGCTTACAAGGGAGATAGTGGCAGAAAACCAGTTAGTGGAAGATACTGACTTTCTATGATTTTCCAAGTGGGAGAAATGAAGCCTCTATTCTGACATTCAAGCTACAGATTCCCCGCAAGAAAAAGAGAAGATTCAAAGAAGTTTTCAACTGTAGATATTATGGATGATATTTAGTGAAGGTCTGTCTCTTTGGGGAAAAGGACGAAGTAAAGTGCAGGAGGTGGGAGAGCAGGCAAGCAAGAAGCTTTTAGCCACAATGTAACCAAGGTTCCAACAGCTTGACAAGAGCAGAGTTCCAAGCAGCTAGATAGCAAACCAGCAGGGAGGATCCCAACCTTAAACAAAGTCTGTACCCTGGGAACACCAGGGCAAAAAACAGGACTGGGTTGGAAACAAACCACTGCTAAGTCAAAACCTGGACATAAAGGAGGAAACAAACCTCTGAAAAGGCAAGGCCTGGACTGCATAGACAGCATCTTGGCCAACCATAAACCAGGGATTAGACCCCAATCCCAGCAAAGCAAAAAAACAAAAAAAAAACAAAAACTATACTCCCTATACCTCAGGAGCATAGTTAAAACAACAAAGATAAGCAAAAAATTTAAAAGAGTGCTCACTATAGAAAACTACTTTACAAAGTTGATAACAATGTCATGTCTGAAAAAGAAATCAGTGAAAAATCACTCATGGGGAAGTCTCAAATCAGTCTATGAAATGGACTCAGATCCAAAAGCTCTTCTACGACCTTAAAAGAATTTTAAAAGTTTAAAAAAGAATTTAAAAACCAAAGAAGAGAGAAAAAAGAAAAATGAGAGTCATATAGGAAAACTATGAAAAAATGACAAGAGAAGTGGTAATTGAAGAAAATAAAACCCTAAAAATTAGAATTGAACAAATAGAAACCAATGAATCTATAAGACTGCAATATTCCATCAAACAAAATTAAAAGGCTGAAAAAAATGGAAGAAAACTTTTAAAAGGGGAAAACAAATGACCTGGAAAATAGATCCAGAAGACACAATCTATGAATCAATGGACTATTAGTAAACCTGGACCAATAAAAGAACCTGGAAAGCATCATGCAGGAAATTATTAGAGAAGACTACCCAAATATGCTAGAATAAGAATACAGTTATAACTAATGAAAGAATACACAGAACCCCTCCAGAGAAAGATCCCAGGATAAAAACTCCAAAGGATGTTAAAGCCAAATTTCGGAATTCTCAAATAAAGGAGAGAATATTGCAAGCAGCAAAAAGAAAACAATTCAAATACAAAGGAAACACAATCACACTCACACAGGACCAATCAGTCTCAACATTGAAGGTCCAGAAGACCTGGAATAACATATATCAGAGAGCAAAGGACCTGGGATTGCAACCCAGTTTATACTAACCTGCAAAATTCAGCATATACTGTCAGGGGAAAAAGATGGATGTCCACTGAGATTTTCCAGGTGGGAGCTAAGACCCAAAGAAATGAAAAATCTCCTCAATGTAACTCACATAATAAGAGCTTGGCATAAAGATTGCATAAATTATAAATAGGCAATGATGACACAAAACATTGACATTTTAGAAACATTTAATGATGTTCTTAAAGATCAACCTCAAGTCTGAAAATTTCAACCATGAAAATTTCTTTTTATCCTCCCCACTCCAGTCCAAATCAAACATTCATATTAATCCATGAGTTATTAACTTGTAGTTTTCATAACAACATAGTTGGTATAGTTAATGTTAAAGTAATTGTAAATTCATTTGGAATTTTCCTTGTAGTGCCACAACTTGATGAAAGGTGTTATTGAAGTATATTTAAAGTAAATAATGATGAACACAGAATGCACACATTTTCTATTCCATTATATTTGAAGATGATTCTCCTAACAGGTTTAAGTTTGCCTGAAACATGAGTTGCCATCAGTTCTTGTAATGACTCATTGCCCTTCTGGGGCAAAGTTTTAATGTGAAGTTTTAATCATTCTCTGCCAAGCTTTGCCAGCTAGCAATATTTGAAACAGTCTTCTTTGAATATTCATGTAAAGTCCAGGATATGTGATTCTACTGATTCTAGGTTGTACAGCTTCCAATAAACAGACCCTTTTTGTCTATTATATATTAGTTCTCCTCCTCCTTCTCCAGTTCCTGAAGACCATGTTTGTTTCTATAAATACACACACACACACACACACACACACACACACACACACACACAAACACACTCACACACACAAATCTACACTATGCAATGTTTATGTTACACACAATTTCACTTTCTCCATCTATATTCACACTGGCAGTTAAATTCTCAGAGCAAGATTGCTTCTTCCATTGATTATCAGCTGAAATTAGTCAGACTTAATTAGTTGTCAGAAATGGTTATTTATTGAGTAGATATAGCAGGATCAGGAGTACAAAAATACCCTCTAAATTAGTGCATACTGACCCCTCTAAAAACCCATTGGGAAAGTAGAACCAGAATTAAAGTAGTTGCTACAAAACTATTCCCCTCACTCCCAAAATTCACTTCTTGTTGTGATACACACTATGGAGGAGTTATTTCCTTACTTGCAAGGGTGTCTTAGCTACAAATTCAATTCATTGCTGGACCAGATAAACTAGACAGGTCACTTCTCACTTCTGACAACTGACCTAACTAAGCTATTCAGCTGTAACTTTATAATAGACTTCTATTTTTGTTTGGGGTTTTTTTGGCAAGGCAGTGGGGTTAAGTGACTTGCTCAAGGTCACACAGCTAGGTTAATTATTAAGCATCTAAGGCTGTATTTGAACTTAGGTCCTCCTTACTCCAGGGCCAGTGCTCTATTCATTGCACCACCTTATAATAGACTTCTAATGACTCTTCCAACTTTTCAAAGCTCATAATATCATAATCTGATCCATTCAATCTCTAATTATTTATCAAAGATCAAGAAATAATGATCACAACAGGTTAGAAGAAACAGAGGGAATAGGGGTCACATGGCCTCCTGAATGGGGGGATAAGGTAGCCAGAGGAACTATTTATTATCTCTCTCTCCCCTTCTAGAGGGTTAGAATTTCTTGCTCATTTCTCAAAAGGCTCCAAGAAAAAAAATAGTCATCTTTTCCTGACTATGGTATTCACACAGTGCCAAATCAATAGTCAATTTAAAGGTTTTCTATCAGCATACAGAAAGCAGATAAGAAATGATTAAAGAAAAATTTTCACATACTCTGAAATGGGGTTTGTCCTTACAACATATTATGTATTTCTGGAACCACAGTCCCCAGTCTTTCACATTGGTTAACAACAGGCACAGCATCCTTTTTCAGACCAGCATCATGTGCATAACACTCGTAGAGCATGTAAAGATAATGCCTCCAAATTGTTTTTGTTCTTAAAGACCTCCCAGCTACAGCTGTCTATTTGAAATTTTAACCAACATTCATCATTTTTGTTTGCCTATTTCCTTTCTACTTGGATCTTATATGAATTTTAACTTTGGTTTGCTTCCCTGATTTTAAGTCTTATCCTTCTCTGATCTTTGATGCTTTTCCATGCTCTGGATAACCATTGATTCTAGGTGTCCAGCTCTCACTTGACTAATAGCTTCTCTGACTCTGACTAGTTATCTATTGATCGCCCATTCTTTTTTTTCCCCTAAGATTTTTTCAAGGCAATGGGGTTAAGTGGCTTGCCCAAGGCCACACAGCTAGGTAATTATTAAGTATCTGAGGCCAGATTTGAACTCAGGTCCTCCTGACTCCAGGGCTGGTGCTCTATCCACTGCACTACCTAGCTGCCCCATGTTCTCCCATTCTTTATTCTCAGTCCTATCTCATTTTTTTAAGTTCTAGCTCCTTATTATGAGAGAAACAATTCCACTGGTATAGTCACATACAGGAATGAGGAGTCTTTTTTTTTCCAACCAAGGGCTATTTGGATGTTTATAACATCATTTGAGACTATATCTATGCAAACATTTAATTAACTCATTCCTAAAAAGCTCCTAGATTTGTTGAATTTCCAGTCCTGCTAATAGTTGTCTAGACACCAGATCAATAAACTCAGTGGCCTAAGGTTCCTTGACCCTGTATGGGATGAATCCTGGATCTGAAGCAGCAAGTGCTAAGCAAGTCATCTCCCCTCAGGCTGTGAGGAAGATAGGCCAGGATCCTGAGTTCAAGAGAATTCTCCCCCACCACCAGGCCTGCTTCAACCTCAATCCTCATAGCCTTCATCTAGGAAAGCAACAATTTTGGAGAAAGAGCCAACCACACACACCAACATTCAATTCAGTTGGCTCAGTTGATTACCATCCTCCCTAAGAATCTGAAAGAGAATGCCCAGAATCCTGAACCCAAGAGTAGTTTTGTTTTCAATCCAGTGTCCCAAGCCATCATCCTAGGAAACATTTTCTGTACAGTTGCATCTTGGAAACAGTTCAAATACAGCAAGGTTTCAGAAAAACAGACTTGATATGAAGAGGCCATTGTGCACAGTAACATTGTGCAAAGATGATCAATTGTAAAAGACTTAGCTACTCCCATCAAGACAATGATACAAGACAAAAGGACACATGAGGAAAAATACTACCTACCTTTAAAGAGAGGAAATAATAAACTCTAAGTACAGGTTGAAGTATGTATTTTTATGTTTCTTGTTTGTGCTTATGTGTGTGCATATTTTTCAACCCAGCCACTATTGGAAATATGACTTGTATAATTTTACATGTATACTGTATATCATACTGTTTGCTTTCTCAAGGGGTGGGGAAGAGCAAGAGGGAAGGAGAGAATTTGGAATTCAAAATTTTTTTAAATTTTAAATGTTTTTTAAAAAATTAACAGTAAGAACTGTAAATTGATAGGCATGCCTGTCATTTGGAGAACAGTTGAACAAGTTGTGGTATATGATTATAAAGGAATATTATTATGCCATAAGAAATGAAAAGCAAAGTTAGTTCAGAAAAACCTAGAAATGATAGTTAAGTGTTCAGAAGCAGGAAAACATTGTATGCAATAATAGCAATATAGCTTGATGAACAACCATGACTTAGCTATTCTCAGCTATACAATGATCCAAGAAAATCCTAAAGGAATCAGGATGAAAAATGCTATTTGTCAGACAGCTAGAATAGAATGAATAGAGCACAAATCCTGGAGGCAGGAGGACCTGAGTTCAAGATTGATTTCAAGCACTTGATACTTACTAGTTGTATGACTTTGGGCAAATTATTTACCTCCATTGCCTCAAAAATCAACGAAATACTGTCTCCAAAGAAAGGAAGTGCATTTCAATACAGATCAAAGCATACTACTTTTCTTCCTCCCTCCCTATTTCCCTTCTCCTTTTCTTTCTCTCTTCTTTCTCTTCCTGCCTTCCTTCCTCTTTCTTTCTTTCCTTCTCTTTCTTTCTCTGCTTCTTTCTCTCTCTCTCTTGTTTTCTTCCACAAGTTGACTATTATGGGAAATGTTCTACATGATTATACATGTATAAAGAAGATCAGATGGCTTGCCATTTCAAGGAGCTATAGGGAAGGGAGGAAGACAAGGATAAAATTTGGAACTCAAAACTGTTTTTAAAATGTTAAAATTCGGGGCAGCTAACTAGTGTAGTGGATAAAGCACCGGCCTTGGAGTCAGGAGTACCTGGGTTCAAATCTGGTCTTAGACACTTAATAATTACCTAGCTGTGTGGCCTTGGGCAAGCCACTTAACCCCATTTGCCTTGCAAAAACCTAAAAAAAAGTTAAAATTTGTTTTTAGCATGCAATAGGAGGAACTACTGACCTTGCAAAGAAAATTCTTGCCACCAAATTCCTTGACACTATGGTATAGTTCAATATCAAAAACTAATATGATTTTTAAAAGTAGAAATGACAGAAAAGAAAAAGAATTTACTTCTGTTTGGTTCCTGAACCATGGGACCAGGGGATTTTTCCCATTTGAAGCTTTTCATATGCTGTCTCCCCTACTAAAATGTGAGCTACTTGAGAACAGAGGTTGTGTTGCTTTTCCAGTCACATGTTAAGTGAATAATAAATGTTTTATTTATTCATTTATTTAGTATTTGCATTCAAATCCCATCTTCCACTTAATCTTATTGAGTCATAATCATAGTCAATAAATATTTATCAAGCATCTACTATGTGCCCAGATCAGTATTAAGCATCAGGAACACAAATACAAAAAAAAAATCTTTTCTCAGGGAGTTTATAATCTACTGGGGAGGGGGAAAAGATTTACAAACAGAGCTAAGAGTTTGGGGTTCAGGTGAGGCAGGGGTGGGAGGGGGATAATCTTAAATTATTTTCTCTATGGATTTTAGTTTCTTCATCTGAATATGAGAGCTTTGTATCAGATAATCTCTAATCTCTTCCAGCTCTGTCTGTCTTGTCTCTCACCTTTTCTTCCTCTCACCTTTCTCTTTTCCTCTCTTTCCTTTCCTCTCTCCCTTGTTTCTCTCTATATCTCTCTTTATGGTTCTCTATCTCTGTGTCTCCCTATTTCTGTCACTCTGTGTAACTGGCCTCTTTATATATCACAGGCATACCTCTTCTGAAACTTATAGTCTTAAGAGTTGTCTATCCAGGATTCTATGCTACACAGTTTACCTCTTTCCAAGGCAAAGTACTTAGTCCGCAATTAACTGTAAGGCCCAAGGAATACATAATTTAATTTTATGGATGATAGAAGGATAACCAGAAAGCCTTTTTTTGTTCTCAATTCTTGCAGAAAGTTTTTCTAAAATGTTACATCAGTCATATGTAATGAAGATTATTAAACCTTCCTTTGTAGATGGATGATCTAACCACAGTGCCTTGGAGGGGTATGATTTTAGACATGAGTTTCATTGTACAGAACTCTAGGTGGAGTGTAGAAAGTATTAAAAAAATTGGCTGATTCCACACTGAGCTTGGGGTATACCACAGGAGCTGATCATTTGAAATATCCTTGCTTTTATGTGGTTACTTTTCATCCAAGGCAAAATTCTGTTTGAGGCCCCATCTTCTTAACTGAAATTTTGCTGTATTATTCCAAACAATTTTTCTCAAGGAGAGGGGGGAGGAAAGAAGTATAGTTGAATTAATTTTTGTTTAACTCAAGTTTCTAAGTATGACAGAATGTTTTTGTTGTTTTTCCTAAGAAAGTCTTTCTACTTTTAAATGAAAAACCCGCATCTTACCATATAAGAAGAGGTCACTCTCACAGTAATAAATTACTTAAAACATTTGATTGGAAACTATGCATTTGATACGAAAACCATGCATTGAAAGCTGTGATTGAAAACTATTTGATAAAAATTATGATTGAAAACCTTTCTCTGCTATGAAACATGCCATACAGCTATTCCTGCTTCCAGCCAACCAGACCCTTAGGACACATGCTACCTAGGCCTAATCCTAATTTTGGATTGCCTCTTTTGTGTTTCCTTTCTTGGGAAGATGATTAAGGAACTTTGAGACTGTTCTGTCCAGGGGTGACCTTGTGAGTTCAAAGGGTATGAAGATCATGGGACCAGTGAGAAAAGCAACTAGTTGCAGCAGCAATAGGATCTGGCAAACATCAGAAGTTTTTCATAAAAAAAAGATGACCATAGACAAGAGGGTTAATTCAAGGCTGGGGTGTTTAAACGGTACAGAGTTAAAATATAAAAGGCCTAATTAGCAGGTGTTCTGAGTTAACTTCTCTGAACATTATAATAGTACTTATATATGTTATAGTTGTTGAATCCCATTAAGTTACTGAATCCTGTTAACATGTGCTTGTGAGTTCTTTATATTTACCCTTTTCTTGCATGAGTTGGAATAAATTACCTGTTCCATACCTGATTTCCACTGTATAATATGTACTTATTTTACTCCTTCCCTTTGTGAGAATCTCCTTGACTTGTAAGTCATAATCAAATTTACTAAATTTGCAGGTTTAACCAAGGTAGAGAATTTTAAGAGGTAAGGGAAAAAAAACAGAACCTAATCCCTCCTAATTAGAGGGTGACTAACTGAACCAGATCTAAACTACATACAGAACAGGGAGTGACACAGTAGCCCCTGTGGGCCCAGTAGTATTACTTCAAGGCTAGACATGTAAGTTTCAAGTAATAAATAAATAAATAAATTATTTTTCTGGGACATAAGTCACTTCAAGTTCTAATCTTCTTGATTCTCTTTTCATTTAAAATAATTTTGTGTTCTATTTTATTTAATTATATTCTCCTCAACAAACATTTTAATCTCACTTTTATTAAGCATTTGTCTAGATCAGGAGGTCCTGATCATACCTTTCCACTGAACCCAGATGGTTTTGGAAAAGAAAATAAGGCTTTGCAGAGCCCTTCCTCAATTAAATACAGTTCACTTGCTTATCATGATATCATCTCCCTGATGTCCTGGTCCTCTTCCAGAAGGAAGGACAAACAAGCTGTGAATAGTAATATCAGCTGCCCCACTGGAGACCCAAATGGAACCAAGTGGTTGGACAACACAGCTCCTTCCTTCCCTCTTCCTTCTTTCCTCCCTTCCCTCCTTTCCCCTCTCCTCCCTGCCCCCCACCCCCACCCCTTCCCTTCCCAGATTTGAAATTAGGAAGGTTAGGTTTCAGACTTTGGGGAGGAGCCAAGATGGGGGTGAGAAGCTAACCTGTGCTGGGAGTCCTTCCCTACCAAAAATAAATGAAGCCTCTACTCTGACATTCACACTACAGATTCCACCAAGAGACAGAGAAGATTCAAATAAGTTTTCAATTGTAGACATCATGGAGGATCTTCAGTGAAGGTAAAAATAACCAACTAGAAAAAGAAATACAGAAGATAACTGAAGAAAATAAAATCCTAAAAATTAGAATTGAACAGTTAGAAACTAATGGCTGAAAAAATTGAAGAAAATATAAAGTACCTTGGGGTGGCTAGGTGATACAGTGGATAAAGTACCAGCCCTGGAGTCAGGAGTACTTGGGTTCAAATCCGGTCTCAGACACTTAATTGCCTAGTCGTGCGGCCTTGGGCAAGCCACTTAACCCCATTTGCCTTGCAAAAACCTAATATATATATATATATATACATATGTATATGTATATATATATATATATATATATACACACACATATACATACACACACACACACACACATATATATATATATGTATGTATGTATGCATGTATAAAGTACCTTCAAGGGAAAATGAATGACCTGGAAAACAGAAAACATATACAGGAGAGTGCTATAGCATCCAGATTCCTAGAGGAAAAGATGAATGAATTACAAGGAGAAATAGACAGCAAAACTTTAATAATGAGAGACTTCAATCTCCCTCTCTCAGAGCTAGATAAATCTAAAAACAAAATAAACAAGAAGAAAGATAAGGTGAATAAAATCTTAGAAAACTTAGAAATGATAGACCTCTTGAGAAAACTTAATGAGGATAGAAAAGAATAAACCTTTTTCTTGGCAGTACATGGCACCTTCACCAAAATTAACCATGTCCTAGAGCACAAAAACTTTATAATCAAACACAGAAAGGCAGAAATAATAAATATACACTTCTCAGACTATGATGCAATAAAAATTACTTGTAATAAAGGGTCAAGGAAAGATAAACCAAGAATTAATTGGAAATTAAATAATTTTATCTTAAACAGCAAATAATATAAATAATAATTATATTCAAGAAAATGATAATAATGAGATATCATACAAAAATTTATGGGATGCAGCGAAGGCAGTTTTAAGGGGAAACTTTATATCTCTAAATGACTATATGAATAAAATAGAGAAAGAGTAAGTCAATGAATTGGGCATGCAACTAAAAAAGCTAGAAAAAGAACAAATTAAAAAATCCCAATTAAATACCAAATTAGAAATTCTGAAAATCAAGGGAGAAATTAATAAAATGGAAAGCAAGAAAACCACTGATCTCATAAATAAAACTAAGAATTGGTTTTATGAAAAAGCCAATAAAATAGACAAACCTCTGGTTAATCTGATTTAAAAAAAGAGAGAAGATAACCAAATTACCAGTATCAAAAATGAAAAGGGTGAACTAACCACCAATGAGGAAGGAATTAAAGAATAATTCAGAGCTACTTTACTCAACTATATTCAAATAAATTGGACAACTTGAATGAAATGGATGAATATTTACAAAAATACAAACTGCCCAGATTAACAGAAGAGGAAATAAATTACTTAAATAACCCTATTTCAGAAAAAGAAATTTAAAAAACCATCAATAAACTCCCTAAGAAAAAGTCTCCGGGTCCAGATGGATTTACAAATGAATTCTACCAAACATTTAAGGAGCAATTAATTCCTATTCTACATAAACTATTTTAAAAAATAGGAGAGGAGGGAGTTCAGTCAAACTCCTTTTATGACACTGACAAGGTGCTCATACCTAAACCAGGAAGAGCCAAAACAAAGAAAATTATAGACCAATCTCCCTAATGAACATTGATGCAAAAATCTTAAATAAAATCTTAAATAAAAATCTTAAATAAAATCTTAGCAATGAGACTACAGCAAGCTATTACCAGGATAATACACTATGATCAGGTTGCATTTTCAACATTAGGAAAATACTCAACATAATTAAATATATCAATAGTAAAACCAACAGAAATCATATCATTATCTCAATAGATGAAAAAGCCTTTGATAAAATAACATTCCCACTAAGAACACTAGAAAGTTTAGGAATAAATAGAGTTTTCCTTAAAATAATAAATAGTATCTATCTAAAACCATGAACAAATTTTACATTTAATGGAAATAAACTCAGAGATTTTCTAATAAATTCAGGGTGAAACAAGGATGCCCATTATCATCATTACTATTCAATATAGTATTGGAAATGCTAGCAGTAGCAGTAAGAGAAGAAAAAGAAATCGAAGGAATCAGAATTGGCAATGAGGAATTAAAACTTTCATTCTTTGCAGATGATATTATGATATACCTAGAGAACCTGAGAAAATCATCTAAAAATCTCCTTGAAGCAATTAACAAATTCAGCAAAGTGGCAGGATATAAAATAAACCCACATAAATCATCAGCCTTTCTATATATGAAAAACAAAGTCCAAGAACAAGGGATAGAAAGGGAAATTCCATTTAAAATAACTGTAGACAACATTAAATACTTGGGAATCTACTACCCAAGACAAACCCAGAAACTAATTGGGAAAATGTCAAATGCTCATGGTTAGGTCAAGCTAATATGATAAAAATGGCAATTCTATCCAAATTAAATTACTTAGTGCCATGTCAATCAAACCACCAAATAACTACTTCACTGAACTAGAAAAATTAGCAACAAAATTCATCTGAGCAACAAAAGGACAAGAATAGCAAGGGACCTGATTGAAAAAAAAAATGTAAAGGAAAGTAGCCTAGTTCTACCAGATCTAAAACTATACTGGTGGAGTTGTGAACAGATCCAACCTTTCTGGTGGGCAAAATGGAACTATGCCCAAAGAGCAATAAAACTGTTCATACCGGTTGACCCAGCAATTCCAATTCTAGGATTATATCCAGAAGAAATTGTAAAAAATGGGAAAAGTCCTACATGTTCCAAAATATTCATAGCAGCTTTTTTTGTAGTGGCAAAGAATTGGAAACTGAGGGGATGCCCATCAAATGGGGAATGGCTAAACAAGTTATTGTATATGAATACTAAGGTATATTATTGTTCTATAAGAAACCATAAATGGTCAAACTCTAGAGAAGCATGGAATGACTTACTGAGCGAAGGGAGTAGAGCCAAGAGAACAATATACACATTAACAACATCATGAGATGAATAACTTTGATGGAAACAACTCTAGACAGTCCAGAGAGCTAGGACAACTGTGTTAGACTGGTAATGGTCTATATTATCCCCAACCAGAGGAAGAAAAACAAAACAAAATACACAGGAAAAAAAAAATAGTACTGAATCTGATGAACACTTTATAAAAATTATCTCTTATGTATCTCTTTCCCTTAATCCTAATTCCTCATGCCAAAAATTACTAATTTGTAGTTATGTTTAACAAAATATGTAAAATGCTAACCTGACTGTTTCCTACTGAGGGGAGGGCAGTAGGAGGGAAGGGTGGAGGGAAATTTTCTAACTTGGAAATATGCATGTACAAATGGATGAAAATTTTTTAAAAATAATTTTTTTAAAAGGAAGATTAGGTTTCCTCATTCTAATCTAGCCATTTAGCTGCTCAAAACTACTAAATTCCAGTCTCAGATACATCCAAGTTATGAGATACTGGGCAAGTCACTTAGGTTTTGTTTGCCTCATCTGTAAATTAGAGATAATAATAACCACTTCCCAAGATTATTTTGAGGATCAAATGAGATAATAATTGTAAAGAACTTATATGTTAGTTGTGCCTAGCACTGTATGTTACTTGTTAGTATTTTATTTAGTTAATTAGTAGTATTTAGTGGTTTGGTGCAGTTAGAAGGCATGGTGAATATTGTGAGGAAACTTCATCTTCCAGACTTCAAATCTGAACTCAGACACTTACTAGCTATTTGATCTTGGGCAAGTCCCTTAATCCTGTTGGCCTCAGTTTCTTCACCTGTAAAATCAACTGGAAAAGGAAATGGCAAACCACTCATATTCACTCTCTTCTATTCAGTGGTCTTGGGCTCAGTCCACTACAGCTTTCTTATCACTGGGGCAAATATAGCTAGTGACAAAATTGTTAATATATTGATAAAAATTGTTAATACCAAATGTAATATGGACTGCCACTTTCTCAAATGATTCTTGAAATAACAGAATCTCAGTAATATTTTTACATTCCTACTTTTAAGATATATACTCTTAATTAGGTTGAAATGAACCACATCCTAGGGCCCCCACCCAAAGATATTGCCTTGTAGAGAACACAGCTCAATCTGGATCGCATCTTCTAGTGTCCTTGCCCCTTCCATTAGGATTCCTGACATGGTGGACAAAACACAGTCACAATGAAGTGGTTTTTTCCTGCCAAGGCCCTAGGGTCTTGCTATCTACTTCACCGCCCCAAAGCCTCCTAAAACTGCAGAATTTTTCATGGGCCTGTTTGATTGGGAAATCCACTGGACATCCTACAGGGTGGCAGGTTTTCTACCCTATTATCTCAATTAAAGATACTTTATTTCTCCACATGTGGTTTTGATTTATTTCAGGACTTGACCCAGCTTTTAATAGACAGAGTCATTAGTTTACTTCAACAGACCACTGGGCTTGGTAAACTCTGTTGCTGAGGCCCAGGAGACTCAAGCTTTGCCTTCTTACCAGAAGCTAAACAATCCGAATTTTATTGGGAGCAGAAACTGTTTAGCTTTTCTATCTAAAGCCTCAGCTCTTAGCCCCAAAGCTTGCTACAACTTAAGCTCC